>NC_071258.1:23726202-24033702 GCF_023375685.1 Ictalurus furcatus
AAAATGTAATGATTATAAAGGATTATCTCCACCCACTCAGTATCATGTTGTGGAGTCATTTTGATATAATGCGATTTTTGCCATGTCAGTATTATTTCATGGAAAATTGCACATTTCTGATCACGGCTCCACCCACTTATTACAGTACCATGAAGTCTGTCTCATAATCATACCTTTGGTCATTAAAACACATGATACATTTCAACCATGTCAAACGAATCTTCATAAGAGCAGGAAGTGACATCACTGTTCCTAGAACATTATTTTATAAGCTTGATTTAATGACAGGATGTCCAAATTAAAATTAATATCATCTTGTTCCGTTGATGGATTTTCACCCAGGCCAAACAAACATGTTTTCAGAAATGAAAGTGTGTCAATTTCCAAAAGACAAAGTACAGCAAAACACTTTCTGCATTCAAGAGAGATGGCTGGATATCCACTAACTCCAGGGTCTGAAGCAAACGTTTTTATCTAAACTTATATCAAACATTGCCTTATTAAAAGTTTGTTTAATAATATTGTTGTATGATGGGAGTCATCAACATACTGCATCAGAGTATAATATTTAAACCAGGGGTCAATATGAGCTGCCTGTCGTATCTTAAATAGGTGGATACTCAGCTGAGTGATGCATTCATTTGCCAAACAAGAATGCTAACCACCTAGCTAGCTAACTCACCTAGTCATATACGCACAGCATCCACTCCCATCTCCCCCATCCATCTTATCAACAAACCATGCTGAGTACGTTCTAGACAGCGACTGACTTGCTTCAAATTCACCATACACAATAAACGTGCCATCCACATTACACTGTAGGACCAAATATTTCCCACCTCTCCACTAAGAAAACAACTGTAATAATCTTAACCACGATAAACTTTCACCATCTGTTTAGTATAAACAAGGTAATAATAAGCAAGGTAATGCTACACATCATCACATCAGAGTAAGTCACTTCAGGTAAAAAAATAAAATAAAAATAAATGCTTTCTCACATTCATTTAGGATGAATCACGAAGTATGAGCTACTCATTTTGTTTTGGAAACTTTCACTACATTTCAAAATGGCACCACCAGTAATGCATTTCGAACAGACATGCAAAGTAACTTTGGTATAGTTTGCCTCACTGTATGTGATCTAAGTATATGTGATCTCCATGTCATATCCTAAAGCTCCACATATAGAGTATAGACTCATATAGTCCTGCCCTCCTATTATAAATATAGCATACTATATGTCCAAAAGTATGTGAACACCTGGCCATCACACCAATATGTGCTTGTTGAATGTCCCATTCCAAAGCAATGGGCATTAAAATGGAGTTGGTCTATGACAGCCTAATGGAAAGGCTTGACTGAATTTTGGAACATGGGTGTGAGGATTTGCTCATTCAGCCACAAGAGAATTAGTGAGGTCAGGCACTAATGCCAGGTGAGAAGGCCTGGGGTGCAGTTGGCATTCCAGTTCATCCCAAAGGTGTAGAATTAAATTGAGTACAGGCCACTCAAGTTCTTCCACACAAACCTTGGCAAATCATGTCTTTATAAACCTCTCTTTGTGTGCAGGGGCACGGTCATCCTGGAACATGTTTAGACTAAACCCTGAAGTTCTACTGAAAGGAAATCATAATACTACAACATGCAAAGACATTCTAGACTATTATATGCTTCCAACTTTGTGGCAACAGTTTTGGGGAAGGCCCACATATGGGTGTGAACATCAGATGTCCATATAATTTTGGCAATTTAGTGTAGTTATCTTCTCATTATCCTTATCATGTGGCTCTTAGTATAGTATCACCCTTTGAGGTTAAAATAATGGATAATTCTATCATCTGGTCATTTTGCCTAATGATTCTTGGATTTTTCAATCAAATATAATGTAAATTACAACCTACAAAAGAAATCCACATGTGCATTTCTGTTCCAGACTTCTCAAGCTTTTTGCTTATCTCTTACACCTGTGATCCTGCATACTCAGAGTCCCAGCACTGCCAAATCTGATGGAGTAATAAATCTGGGGTGCGACTACAGGGAGGATACAGCTCTGTCTGCATTTATGTGGATGATCTATGGACCATTTTATCCCAAACTAGACCCTGTTGTGCAGCAGTAATTTTATATTCCAAGGGACACATAAGGACATAGGGCCGGGGCCAGAAGTCTGAGTACACTACCAAAAACAGTTCTTTATTTTATTACTTATCAATTTTGCCAAATAATATTTCTTAATAAAAAGATGAAATTATTTTTCACTAATAAAACACCAGGCTATTCACAACACACTATACATTAATAGGCATGCTAATGCTAATGTATAAAACAGAGGTAATGCTAATGTATAAAACAGAGGAGCGTTCTGATCGAGTTAATATTAGCTGTTGGTGGTTATAACATTACAACAACACTGCAAGTTAGGAGCATCCATTTGTTATAGTTTTAGTGAAATGATCGATAATGTTAGCGTTTAATGAAAAATATTTGTGCAGGTTTGATGGAAAATGGAATTAAAAGGAGAATGTTTTTGTTGGATAACACTCAAGATTACTGGTTTGTAATATTATGTTGGAGTATGTTGGCATTTATTCAAGAGGATTGATGTGTTTGCTGGAGAATGTTGATGTCTGATGGGAAGTAATCGTATTTTATGGACAATGATGGTACCTGATTGTAAGTAGTGTGGTATTTTATATAGAATGTTGCTGTTTATTGGTGAGTATTGGTGTGGTTGATGGATAATATCAGTGCCTGATGGGAAATAACGATGTTTGGTGGAGAATTTTGGTGCCTGATGGGAAAGTATTGGTGTGTTTGATGGATAATGTGGGTGCATGGTGGAAAGTAATGGTGTTTGTTTGAGAATGTTTGTACATGACAGGAGAGTGTTGGTGTGTGTGTGTGTGTGTGTGTGTGATGGATCAATCCAGTGCCTGATGTGAAATAATGGTGTTTAATGGAGAATTTTGGTACCTGATTATTGGTGCGTTTGATGGATAATGTTGGTGCCTGATGTGACATAACGGCATTTGATGAGAATGTTGGTAGGACTACCTGATAGGAAGTAATGGTGCATGATGGAGAATGTTGGTACCTGAGTGGGAACAATGGTGTTTGATGGAGAATTTTGGTACCTTATGGGAGATAATTGGTGTGTTTGATGGATAATGTTGGTACCTGATGGGAAGTAATGGTGTTTGACAGAGACTATTGGTACACAGTAAAACATGATAGCCTCATTAAGTTATGTGAACTTATTTCTTCTCTTTAACTCCAATTGTCTTGACAAGTTTTGGATATTGAGCTCAAGTTTACAAGTTTTCAAAAATTAAACTTAAAGTAATTTATTGTCTTGACTTGGAAAACTTGTAAAATGTAACTTTTTGAGTTGAAACAAAGGTTATCTTCAAGTTGAGTTTATTCACATTTTTAAGGCAGCAGGTGAACTTTTGTTTCTAAGCTTAACCACCCGAAATGTTTTACTGGTTACCTAATTGTAAGTAGTGGTGTTTGATGGAGAATGTTGAAGGTTGTTGGGTAATAATAATAAAACAGATTTTTTTTTTTTCTGTTTTAGGCCCACTGTTTTTTATTTTATATATGCTACCTCTAGGTCAAATTATTCGTAAACATGGAATTAGCTTCCACTGTTATGCTGATGATACACAGTTGTATGTTTCAGCGAAGCCAGAGGACAGTCAGCAGTTTAGTAAAGTTGAGGATTGTGTAAAGGACATTAGACGCTGGATGCTAACTAACTTCCTTTTACTTAATTCTGATAAGACAGAAGTACTTGTATTAGGATCATGTGTAGCTAGAAGTAATCTTTCTGATCACATAGTTACTCTGGATGGACTCTCTGTTTCATCATGTGCAGCAGTAAAAGACCTTGGAGTGATTATTGACTCCAGTCTATCATTTGATGCTCATGTAGATAATATTACTAGGATAGCCTTCTTTCATCTCAGAAATATTTCTAAGATAAGAAATATATTGTCACTACATGATGCAGAAATATTAGTTCATGCATTCGTCACCTCTAGACTAGATTACTGTAATGCCTTACTGTCTGGATGTTCCAGTAGGAGCATAAACAAACTCCAGTTAGTCCAGAATGCAGCTGCTAGAGTCCTAACTAGAACCAGAAGATATGACCACATCACCCCGATCTTATCAACACTACATTGGCTCCCAGTGAAATCTCGCATTGATTATAAAATACTATTATTAACCTATAAAGCACTAAATGGTCTCGCGCCACAGTATCTAAGCGACCTTTTGGTTTTCTATGATCCGCCACGCATACTTAGATCAAAAGATGCAGGCTATTTGATGGTACCTCGAATAGCAAAGGCTACAGCAGGGGGAAGAGCTTTCGCTTATAGAGCCCCACAGTTATGGAACAGTCTTCCAATTAGTGTTCGGGACTCAGACACAGTCTCAGTGTTTAAGTCTAGGCTTAAAATGTATTTGTTTACAGAAGCCTACCCTGACTAGACTTTCTGTTACGCTAAGCACAGTCCTAATAATCTTTTCTTTCCCTCTCTCCTTCTGTCGAGCCACAAACGATTTTTGGAAATACTAGAGAGCCTGATCCTCTCTGCTCTCCAGACCTAGCTGATCCGTTTCGGATGTCCTACCTCTGGATGGAGCTCTCATCTACTCCAATTCCAGATTGCTGAGACTACGGCTGCTTCTAAGGCCAAACAGACTTCATATAAATCCATAATGAACTTTTTCACACTATCTGTTGTTACCCAGATGAGGATGGGTTCCCTTCTGAGTCTGGTTCCTCTCAAGGTTTCTTCCTCTTAACATCTTAGGGAGTTTTTCCTTGCCACCGTCGCCACTCAGTGGCTTGCTCAGTTGGGATAAATTCGCACCTTTAATATCTATATACCGTGTTGATATTTCTGTAAATTTGCTTTGAGACAATGTCTATTGTAAAAAGCACTATAAAAATAAACTTGAATTGAAGTGAATTGAATAATGGTATTTCAAAAAAAAAACTTTTTTTGGATTCAAATAGTGTTTTAGGTAATAAAAAAGTTGTTTTATGGAATATATTGGTGCTTAATGGACCATACTGGTAGGGAGTGTATTGGAGAATGTTGATGTGTGGAGTTAAGTGTATTAGATTATGTGTGATAGGCAATGTTGGGGTTTTTTGGAGAATAACGGTGTTTGATAAAGGATGGCGGTGAGTTTGATTAAAAAAAATGAGTGAAAATGTGTTTGATGGAGAATGCTGGTGTTTTAGGGATAATGGGGACAATGGTGTCTTTGATGGAGAATGGTGCTTGTTGCAATATTAGTATTTGAAAATATTTATGTCCTTAATAGGAAATGTGGATTTAAGGTGGTGTGTGAAGTGTAGAGGTTTTGGGTGGAATGTCCAAAAATCCAACGTTTATTGGATAATACTGGATTGGACTATAGTTGGAGGAGGGGGCGGGCAGGCTGAATCTCTGAATGTTGATTTAGTGATGTCACAAGTCTGAGTTTATTTTTTTAATTACTAATGCAAGGCTCTATTTACACAAGCTCTCATACACAGAAACAAGGGGCCTAAATCCCATTACGAGTACGGGGGGATAAAGAAAAAAATAAACCTGGCATGTCTGTTCTATATGGCCATTTTCCTTTGAGTGATTTTTAGTAACTATGCCCCCTTAATATTTTATTTCTACACCAGTTCCCCCTTACACGATTTCATCCTCATGACAGTATTTAATATTCACTTAGTAGACACTTAATTAGTTACATCAAATTTGTAGTCACATTTATTGGTTTATGTGAAATAGTATATCTTTATATAAAAAAACAACTCATAGCACACACACACACACACACACACACACACACACACACACACACAAAATATCCCTCAAAATCCAGCTTTTTAAATTTTTGGATAAAATAAAAAACTCACAAAAGACAACAAGCAAAATAACTCTCACTACTTAAGTCTCATATATCTAAAATGCACAAGATACCCTTCATATCTCTGGTTAAATCCAACCAGGGTAGAGTATAAAGGCCTACCACCATGCAAAGTTTAGTAACAAGATCAGAGTTCAAAGACACAGTTTGAAGATAATCATAGCCAGAATCAACATTGTGTCACGCAAACATCCTCATTTGGCAAAGTAGAGATGACACAAAAAGGCCAGACTGAGCATTTTTTACCCATGGAATCTGCAATGACATTCCTCTCTTTGCTCTAGAAGTATCTCGGTATCAGCCTATTTGTCACTAAATATTTGTGCAGGGTTCTTTTGTGTATGCAGATCAGAGAAGAATAAGTAATCTTCAGGAATGTTCTCAGACTGAAATCCCATCTCACCATTACAAAGCCTTACCTAATGTGGAAACAAGTACTCAATGTTTTATAGCCTACAGTAAAAGATTGGGATAAAATATGATTATTGTCTAATTTTTACCCTAGTACACACTCTCTCTCTCTCTCTCTCTATCTATCTATCTATCTATCTATCCATCTATCTATTCCATTTCTTAAAGTTATACTTAGCAATTTCTGAGAAGATAATAATCCACAGACATCCCTCAAGTCACTCTGGCTGCTGGTTGACGTTTGGCAGCATGTTCAGAGTGTAAAAATGATGGTTTTCTGTAGCTTTTGGCAGTGTTTATGCTCACTAGCAGGCACCATTGAAGAACAGTCAGAGTCATTTACTATAACCCTACTCAACTACAACACCAAAATCTCTCCAAAGCTCTGCACATCACCCGATTTAAACCCTCTCTTTCTTAATGTGGAACAATTCGAAAAATGCATTGTCCAACACAAGCTTTATGTGCTGGGCTCTGTTTTTCTAATGAACATGAAAACCATATTCTATTACAGTGATGATAGTAAGGCTCATTTAAGCTGAGTATAACAAGATGAAATAAAAGAGTTCATTAAAAAGTAACTGGTATTTGGAAATGTGAAGAAGAATGGTGATGTTAGTGGTGTATTATTCACTCCATTTCCCCTTTCCTATTGGAAACACACGCCAGATATCAGGATGAGCCATGAGCATGGGACTCCATTTTGATCAGGATTGTTTATCTTGACCAGCGCTAAAACAATAAAAAAAGATTCTTTTGGATTTTTTTAATTAGATGTTGCAGTTGTATTGCAGTAAAATTCAAACTGCCTAAAAAGGTGGGTCATAACATTGTTAAGTAGGAAAAACTCCAAAAATGGCTGAAGACAGAATATCCAGACTGAGTACAAACACATGACTTTTGGTACTCGCTGATATCAAGACTGGATGCCTCTCAGCTGTGTTTTTTGCAGGAGAAAGAAAAAGTAATAGCGGCCTTCTATTTTGTCAACTCCATCATTCAATTTAAACTGAATAAAGACTTATTGCTTTCACTTGATTCTTTGTATTGTGCCATTTTAATCATGCTTGACCTTACCTCTGCGTTTGATACAACGGATTACAGCATCCTTTATATCTACTTAATCTTGTGGCGGGAATCCAGTTGCATCCAGTCGGGGAGTCAATATTTCACCAGTCATAACATCTCTACACTGGCTTTCAGTCAAGTATATAATCGATTTTAAAATTTTACTGTTTGTTTTTATGGCACTACATGAGATGGCTCTACAATACATCAGCGATATAATTAGTCCTTATATTACTGGCAAGGCACTTTAATTTACTGATAAATTACTGTTAACCAGCCCACGTTTATGATTAAAACACAAGGGTGACCATGCATTCTCAGTAGCTGCCTCTAGACTGTGGAATACGCTACCTTTTAGATTAAGATCTGCTTCAAATATTGAATTTAAATCTTCCCTTAAGACCCATCTTTTTTCCTTGGCATATGACAGAATCTAAACCTTGTTTTTTTAAATCATGTGTCTACTATGTATATTTGATTATTTTTAGTCTTGTGCTGTAATGTTGATGTGTCTTAATTGAATACACCTTTTCGAGAGCCCCCTCTCAGCCAAACTGAGCAAACACTCCCATTTACAACCCCAATTCCAAAAAAGTTGGGACAGTATGGAAAACGCAAAAAAACAAACAAAAGGAGTCATTTGAAAATTAATTTCACCCTGTACTGTATTGAAAACACATTATTAACACATTATATCGTGGTTTACTTTGTCAATGTAATTTATTTCTGAAAATCTGATGACTACAAAACTCTCCAAAAAAGTTGGGACAGTCGACTGTTTAACACTGTGTAACGTGACCTTTTCTTTTAATAAAACATATTAAGTGTTTGGATGCTGAGTGAAGACACCAGTTGGTTAAGTTTGGCAAGTGGATTTTTCCTCCATTCGTCCATTATGCATTTCATCAGCTGTGCAACTGTACAGGGCAACTGTGCAACTTCATTGCCTTATTTTTGCTTTATAATGTACCACACATTCTCAATCGGAGACAGGTTAGGACTGCAGGCAGGCCATGCTAGCACCCGCACAGCCATGCGCACAACCATGCGCTTGCAATCTGGGCAGAATGTGGTTTGCCGTTGTCCTGCTCTGGATGGCAGCATATGTTGCTCCAAAATGTGTACATATCTTTCTGCATTAATGGTGCCCTTACAGATGTGTAAGTTACCCATGCCATGGGCACTGACACACCCCCATACCATGACAGACGCTGACTTTTGGACCTGACTCTGATAACAGCTTGGATGGTCCTTTTCCTCTTTGGCCCGGAGAACACCACGGCTATTTGGTCCAAAAACTATTTGAAATGTTGACTCATCGGACCATGAAATGTTATTCCACTGTGCTATTGTCCATCTCAGATGAGACTGAGCCCAGAGGAGCTGGCATTGCTATTGGACAGTGTTGATGTATGGCTTCTGCTTTGCATAGTAAAGCCTTAACTTGCATCTGTGGATGCAGTGGCAAATGGTGTTCCCTGACAAAGGTTTACCAAAGTATTCCCGAGCCCATGTCAGAATATCCATTACAGAATCATTACGGTTTTTAAGACATTGACGTCTGAGAGATCGGAGATCACACGCATTCAGAAGTGGTTTTCGGCCTTGCCCTTTACGCACCGAGATTTGACCGGATTCCTTGAATATTTTAATTATCTTGTGCACTGTAGAAGGTGAAATGCCCAAAATCCTACCGATTTGTCTTTGGGGAATGTTGTTGTTGTTGAATGTTGTTAATCAAAAGTGTTGGATTATTCGCTGATGCATCTGTTGGCAGATTGGCGAGCCTCAACCCATCCTTGTTCTTGAAGGACTAGGCCTTTTTTGGAGGCTCCTTATATACTATGATTAGACAATTGCCTCACCTGTTTCACATCACCATCTTATTTCAACTTGTTACATCGCTATTAGTCCTAAATTGCCCCTGTCCCAACTTTTCTGAAACGTGTTGCATGCATCAATTTCAAAATAAACCTTTATCTTCAAAAAACTATGCAGTTGATCACTCCTCTTTGTTTTTATTAGCATTTTCCATACTTTCCTAACATTTTCAGAATTGGGATTGTACTAAATACTGAAGTGCTTTTGCCAAACTGTCGTGAAACAGGTCATGACATCTTTATAGCTTATGACAGCATGTAAAAAGTGCAGTTTTGTGATTTCAGTGGATTTCACTGATGTGCACCAATTAAAAAGTAATTAATTAATTAATTAATTAATTTGTATGACACATTTGGGTGGTCTTTAGTATTAATCAGGGGCATCACTGAACATTTTATTTAGCTCTGTTTATTTCCCTTTTACTTATGCTGCCTTTAAGTACTCCTCTGAAGCTTGTGAGTACAAGTTTGTGGGTGGTGATTACGATGTGGTTTTGTTTGGGGAAAAAATGGATAGTGTGAGAAAATGTCTTCTAGTTTTATTTCGTTTTTGTATCAGCAATGAAATGAAGTTTATTTAGCCTTACTGAAAGAAAATGAAGAACTGAAGATGCTAAATTACCACTTAAATCTTACCGTCTGCTGTAGCTGTCACATTCGTATTGGTCAAAATTAATTTGCACTCGGAAAGTTGGGGTTCACAGACAAATATGAGTTCCTTATTATGACATTGTGCGTACAAGTGTGTATATGTGTGCTCACCTCATAATTACGATATTTCTGATAGTTGCAATATAGTGACCCTGGATTGAACAAGGTTGTGGTGGAGAAGAGCAGGCTTTGTTTCACTTCAGAAAAGCACTTCCATACAGCTGTAAGTAAAATATGTTTTTGTTTTCATTACGTCAAAATCCATTGTCGTCAATGTCGGATAGAGGCTGATCATCAAGAACAATATACTGAGTAAGGGCTGTTATTTTCATTGCCCTAGCATCGTCTTCTATCTTTTATGTACTTCCAACAAATTGCCATAGTTTACAGCATAGTTGCCATAGTTTGCATTGCAAATCATGAAATTTTAATAGCGCCACCTGCAGTATGTGACAGTCAATATAAAACCACAGAGAGTATGCAAGCTTGTAAGATTGTGGAGGAGGTTTCGTCTTCATGCAACACTCACAGACGTCATCTCCACATTAAGAATGCTACAACCTTTTGTCTGAAAGCCTCCCCAGTGTCTGCCACAGAGCACCTCTATGCCATACATGATGTTATAGTAATAATAACAACAACACATTTCATTTACATTCTGCTTTTAACTAACACAAAAGCATCATGGAGGAGACTAGCACATTAGCAAGCCACATTCATCTCATCCAAAGTCATTATTGCACCTCCACCCCTGGGCCAAGGCAAACAATGGCAGGAATCCCCTACAATGCTATCTGAGTAAACACTAGTACAAAAATGTACCCAGCCATTACCAACCTTATCTTACTCCAAAAGTTTTCGAAAAGCAGGAAGTGTGCCAAATTATTAACACAATCTGTTCCCCAATGATGGCTTTCTTTGGAAAGTGCCATGTTTTTCACAGATACAGGCTTAGGTATGTGGGCATTTATCAAATCAGCTACACTCACACAATATTGTGAAAACAAAATTTCTCTGTGGTTAAACAACATTAATGGATGAGGTTAAACAGCATAAATGCCTGAGCCCTCTATGTTTGCTTTAAGGTACAGTACTGTGCAAAAGGCACATGCAAAGAAATGCTGTACAGCAAGATGCCTTCAAAAATGATGAAATTAAATGCTTCTACAAAAAAAATACTATAAGGAGCAGTAAACAGTAATACATGAAAGGGAGTCAATATTTGTCGTGACGACCCTTTGCTTTAAAAAAAAAAAAATAGTAGTGCAGTTATATAAGGAAATGAGCTGTAAGTTTTATTGAGAATCTTGCAGAACCAGCCACAGTTCTTCTGGAGACTTTGTCACACTTGCTTCTATTTTTTCAGCAAAATCCAGCAGCCTTCATTGTGTTTTTTGTCTGAAAAGTGTTTCTTACCACATAATATGCTGCTTTCTTTATTGACATTTTTCTGTAACATTTAATTTTGTGTTGGAACACCAATGTTTGGGAATTCAAATTGTTTTTTTTACTGAATTGTTATTGTAGAAGTCATAAAATAAAAATCTATAGCAAAGTTTGTACAAAAAAAAATAGGGTGCCTAAAACTTTTGCACAGTACTGTGTATGATGAATAGGGTAAGATTGTGGTTTGATTTTTGGTCAATGTGATCATAGAAAATATATGGCAATGCACACACAAAAGTATATATATATATATATATATATATATATATATATATATATACACACACAAATATATATATACACACAAATATATATATATACATATATATATATATATATATACACACAAATATATATATATATATATATATATATATATATATATATATATATATATATATATATATATATAAACAATGGTGCTTGACTGGGAATATCAGAGTTTGGTGAAGAATGTTAGTTTGTCTGTGCTATTTATGTTTATAAAATGTGGGCAATTGATGGTGAATGTTAGTTAAAGAAAGTTCCAACTAACAAAAATATGTAGTGATAAGTAAGTTAGTTGGAAAACCGAAGGTTTTTTTTTTTATGAATAAATAGGCAATGTTGGTATATGTTGTTCTTGGAGAATGTGTCAGTGTTTACAAGGTTTACTACAGATAACTACTCATTAGTGTTTTGTTGATGTTTTGAGAATGGAACTTATTGGAAGTGTCTGTTTGTGCTTTCAGATTTATGCTGTTAGTTTGATTAAGTGAATATGTTTGATGAATGTTTGATGGAGCTGTGTGATGCTATGTAATGATTGGTGTTTGCTGATGATTTGTGGTGGTGTTGGTGTGTGTTGAGGAATACACACTGACCTGGAGTGTATATGAGAGTATACTGGCCATGTTGGCTGTAAAAGGCCTTAGTGCTGGTCTTTTCTTCAGTACAGTTGCAGGACTGGTATCTGTTCCTCTCAGCCTTGATGTGTTTTAGCAGGATGTTAGCAATTTTATTCCCTCCTACTGCTCTGACTAGAGCTTTTGTCATCAGCATCGCCTGGGCCTCTTTCAGACTGGAACAGAGTCACACACACACACACACACACACACACACACACACACACAGTTTCAGAATGAGGGTCTGGCAATATATAATATAGGAATGCGTACTACAGAAGAGCACAAGCTGAATGGAAATGTGTAAAAAGTGTATGGATTAGGAGTATAACACAATGACACTATCTGTATTCAATATCCCTATCTGTATTTGGATTTAAACTCAAAGTGGGTGTGACCTAAGCTGACCTATACTTTTAATCCTACTCACTCAGTTATTTTTTTTTTTTTCTAGTTGGTTTATAAATATAAACAAACCAGTAGCCTGAATTAAAATCAGCAAATAAAATGAGTTACTCAGGCAGTTACTAAGGATGATTGATGAACTCATAAGTGCATCACTGTAAATGCATCATTCATGCTAACATTATTGAATGTGGCCTTTCGATGTATTACAAGCTTCATACCTGACGACTTGCTTGCGTAAACAAGCTTCATATCTGACTGCTTGCCCAGAAGAAATTAAAAATAACCCCCACATGACTTTTTCGCAACAGCATCCTATTCATATCTGTATTCATATCTGTTCAGAACACATTATCTGTTCAATCCGAAGAATGTATTCATATTCAGTTACATCTTTCATTGCATCATTCAGGAGTACATGACAGTGTAATGTGTGTGTGTGTGTGTGTGTGTGTGTGTGTGTTTGTGTGTGTGTTCCAGTTTGTCCATAACTGTGTAAGTTTGCCAAGGTTTTGATGCCATGTTATTGCTCCTCTTTGGAATATTGAATAGAAGAGAATTGATAGAACCATAAAACATCTCCCATACTCTATTTGGATGAAAACATATGAACAATGGTTTAACACAGGTCTAAAAGGCATTCGAAGAAATGTATGAATGTATTATTTTAGATAAATTGTGAACTGGTTTCCATCCCAGCTGTATACATACACAGACAGAGATGCACTTAATGCTGTTAGGTCATTTTTGGTGAATAAAGCCAAATATATATGAGGCATGGCAAGGTAAACTCATGAGAAGGGACATGACATCAGGTTTGAAGCTGTACAGTCCAAGCACACATAAAAATAAAAAAAACAACCTTTTCATACAAAGTTCCCGATTTATTTAGTTTTTAAAAAATGCTGATGTCATTTTATGACTCAGGACAAATGAATAACAGAACAAGAAAAATCACCTTAGTGTACACACAGAAAGGTGGATCACAGAGACATAGGACATGTTTTGAGGGAGGCCCCATGTTAAAGTGAATATGACATAAGACATTTGGCTTAGATCCAACATACACCCCTGCAGCACATCTGGATTTTCACTGAGCCTTACCAAAATGAATCCAATGCTATCCTCTCTGATATGGTAAAATAATCCGGTGAATGTCCTTATCCTCAGTCTTTCTTTCTCATGACCATTTGAACATTTACCTAGTTTATATTTGTTGTTATACTGCAAACATACAGTATCTCACAAAAGTGAGTACACCCCTCACATTTTTGTAAATATTTGATTATATCTTTTCATGTGACAACACTGAAGAAATGACACTTTGCTACAATGTAAAGTAGTACATGTACAGCTTGTGTAACAGTGTAAATTTGCTGTCCCCTCAAAATAACAACACACAGCCATTAATGTCTAAACCACTGGCAACAAACGTGAGTACACCCCTAAGTGAAAATGTCCAAATTGGGCCAATTAGCCATTTTCCCTCCCCGATGTCATCTGACTTGTTAGTGTTACAAGGTCTCAGGTGTGAATGGGGAGCAGGTGTGTTAAATTTGGTGTCATCGCTCTCACACTCCCTCATACTGGTCACTGGAAGTTCAACATGGCACCTCATGGGAAAGAACTCTCTGAGGATTTGAAAAAAAAGAATTGTTGCTCTACATAAAGATGGCCTAGGCTATAAGAAGATTACCAAGACCCTGACACTGAGCTGCAGCACGGTGGCCAAGACCATACAGTGGTTTAACAGGAAAGGTTCCACTCAGAATAGGCCTCGCTATGTTCGACCAAAGAAGTTGAGTGCACGTGCTCAGATCATATCCAGAGGTTGTCTTTGGGAAACAGACGTATGAGTGCTGCCAGCTGCAGAGGTTGTAGGGGTGGGGGTCAGCCTGTCAGTGCTCAGACCATATGCTGCACACTGCATCAAACTGGTCTGCATGGCTGTCGTCCCAGAAGGAAGCCTCTTCTAAAGATGATGCACAAGAAAGCCCACAAACAGTTTGCTGAAGACAAGCAGACTAAGGACATGGATTACTGGAACCATGTCCTGTGGTCTGATGAGACCAAGATAAACTTATTTGGTTCAGATGGTGTCAAGCGTGTGTGGCAGCAACCAGGTGAGGAGTACAAAGACAAGTGTGTCTTGCCTACAGTCAAGCATGATGATGGGAGTGTCATGGTCTGGGACTGCATGGGTGCTGCCGGCACTGGGGAGCTACATTTCATTGAGGGAACCATGAATGCCAAGATGTACTGTGACATACTGAAGCAGAGCATGATGCCCTCCCTTCGGAGACTGGGCCGCAGGGCAGTACTCCAGCATGATAACGACCCCAAACACACCTCCAAGACGACCACTGCCTTGCTAAAGAAGCTGAGGGTGAAGGTGATGGACTGGCCAAGCATGTCTCCAGACCTAAACCCTATTGAGCATCTGTGGGGCATCCTCAAATGGAAGGTGGAGGAGCACAAGGTCTCTAACATCCACCAGCTCCGTGATGTCATCATGGAGGAGTGGAAGAGGACTCCAGTGGCAACCTGTGAAACTCTGGTGAACTCCATGCCCAAGAGGGTTAAGGCAATGCTGGAAAATAATGGTGGCCACACAAAATATTGACACTTTGGGCCCAATTTGGACATTTTCACTTAGGGGTATACTTACTTTTGTTGCCAGACATTAATGGCTGTGTGTTTAGTTATTTTGAGGTGACAGCAAATTTACACTGTTACACAAGCTGTACACTCACTACTTTATACTGTTGCAAAGTGTCATTTCTTCAGTGTTGTCACATTAAAAGATATAATCAAATATTTACAAAAATGTGAGGGGTGTACTCACTTTTGTGAGATACTGTATTACGTCTATATTAGCAAGTGAAGATATATTGAATAAAAGCATTATCTAATATTTCTCATTATGAGTTCATTATATAACAAAAATAAGACCATTAAGCCTATTTATAGACATATTACTAATTTCAAGCGTAAATTATCTTATTCTATCACCAGAAAATGTACGGTATCTTTTTTTCTAGAAATAAGCACTTGAAATAAGCAAATCTAAAACAGTGAAATATTAGTTGAATTTTCTTATACATATTCTAAGATATAATATACAGTTATTTGCAGTGTACCTTCATTAAACTTTAAATTACTATTGTTATAATTACTATAATTAATACTATCTAAACTGTAGAGAATATTTGTGTGTTTGTGTTTGATGGTAAATGATATTGGTATTTTTATTTGTGTTTGTTAGAGTATGGTGATGTTTGATGGTGTTAGTGGGAGAATGTTGGTGATTGATGGTAGAGCATTTGATTGTGGTGTCAAAAGGATATGAGTGTATATGACAAAAGAGAATTTTGATGGTAAATGCTGTTGTTACTATAAGTGGTGTGCATTTGAGAATGTTAGAGTTTCATGTTGATGCACTCTGCAGTTTCGTGGAGAATATTAGTGCTTCTTGGTGGTTGATGGTGTTCTTGCTGTAGATTTTTTTGTGTATGTTAGTCTTTGTTGGAGAATTTTGCTGCTTGATGGGGCATATTGCTGTTTGATGATGTTTGGTGGAGAATGTTGGTGTTTGATGGTGCTTGGTGGAGAATGTTGGTGTTTGATGGTGTTTGGTGGAGAATGTTGGTGTTTGATAGTGTTTGGTGGAGAATGTTGGAGAATGTTGGTGTTTGGTGGAGAATGTTGGTGATGGTGTTTGGTGAAGAATGTTGGTGTTTGGTGGTGTTTGGAGGAGAATGTTGGTGTTTAATGGTGTTTGGTAGAGAATGTTGGTGTTTCATAGTGTTTGGTAGAAAAGGTTGCTGTTTGATGGCGCATTTTGGTGTATGATGCTGTTTGCTGGAGAATGTTGATGTTTGATGGAGCATGTTGCTGAATGATGGTGTTTGTTGGAGAATGTTGGTGTTTGATGGTGTTTGTTGGAGAATGTTGGTGTTTGGTGGTGTTTGGTGGAGAATGTTGGTGTTTGTTGGAGAATGTTGGTGATTGATGGTGTTTGTTGGAGAATGTTGGTGTTTGATGGTGTTTGTTGGAGAATGTTGGTATTTGGTGGAGAATGTTGGTGTTTGATGGTGTTTGGTGAAGAATGTTGGTGTTTGGTGGAGAATTTTGGTGTTTGGTGGAGAATGTTGGTGTTTGATGGTGTTTAGTGGAGAATGCTGGTGTTTGGTGGTGTTTGTTGGAGAATGGTGTTTGTTGTAGAATGTTGGTGTTTGATGGTATTTGGTGGAGAATGTTGCTGTGTGGTGGAGAATGTTGGTGTTTGATGGTGTTTGGTGGAGAATGTTGGTGTTTGGTGGTGTTTGGTGGAGAATGTTGATATTTGTTGGAGAATGTTGGTGTTTGATGGTGTTTGTTGGAGAATGTTGGTGTTTGATGGTGTTTGTTGGAGAATGTTGGTGTTTGTTGGAGAATGTTGGTGTTTGATGGTGTTTGGTGGAGAATGTTGGTGTTTGATGGTGTTTGGTGGAGAATGTTGGTGTTTGATTGGGGCTGGTGGAGAATGTTGGTGTTTGATGGTGTTTCTTGGAGAATGTTAGTGTTTGATGGTGTTTGGTGGAGAATGCTGGTGTTTGGTGGAGAATGTTGGTGTTTGGTGGAGAATGATGGTGTTTGGTGGAGAATGTTGGTGTTTGGTGGTGTTTGTTGGAGAATGTTGGTGTTTAGTGGAGAATGCTGGTGTTTGGTGGTGTTTGTTGGAGAATGGTGTTTGTTGGAGAATGTTGGTGTTTAGTGGAGAATGCTGGTGTTTGGTGGTGTTTGTTGGAGAATGGTGTTTGTTGGAGAATGTTGGTGTTTGATGGTATTTGGTGGAGAATGTTGCTGTTTGGTGGAGAATGTTGGTGTTTGATGGTGTTTGGTGGAGAATGTTGGTGTTTGATGGTGTTTGGTGGAAAATGTCGGAGTTTGGTTGAGAATGTTGGTGTTTGGTGGTGTTTGGTGGAGAATGTTGGTGTTTGATGGAGCATGTTGCTGTTTGATGGTGTTTCTTGGAGAATGTTGGTGTATGATGGTGTTTGTTGGAGAATGTTGGTGTTTGATGGTGTTTGCTGGAGCATGTTGCTGTTTGATATGATTGTTGGAAAATGTTTTTATGGGGTTTGTTGGAGAATGTTAGTGTTTGATTGCACATATTGGTATTTTTTGGTACTTTCCTTGGAGAATTTTGGTTTTGATGGTATTTGATGGTAATGTATAACAATTGTCAACTTTTTTGTTTCTTAAAATATGGATTTATGGGTTTTGAAGAATATTTATAAGACTAAGAATAGTTAGTTGGAGAATGTCTGTTGGTCGTTGAAAGTGAATGGGTCAAATTATGGTGCTTAATAGAGAATATTGGTGTTCGTGTTTGTTGGAATATAATGCTTATTTAATGATGTGGCCAAAGTGAATATTTAAATGAAGATATGGTGCCAATTATTCATCTTTATTCCAACATAGTCAACCTTTCAAACGTCATTACAGTTTTAAATCATACACTATACAATAGATAACAGTTATTTGTATTTTATGTGGGTAATTTGCTTGTTTGTATTATATTTATTGTTTGAAAAGCAACAAAAAGAAAAGATGCCCTTGCGTGCATGCATATGGCCAAAATAACAGATACACAAAAGATAAGGACAGGTTAAAAAGGGCATACAAGGGTATATTGCATAAATGCATAATAAATGTGCTTCATATTTTAATATGTACTAGACATTAAGTACTGGAAATCATTAATAATGATATTTTTGTCTACTTAAAATTTTAATTTTAAGTAAAAATGGCAAATCTGTTTAAAAGGCACTGAAATTTGCTAGTTAGTCAGAGTAAATTATGTCAAACTTGTTATAATTGCTTACTTGAGATATTATTATGTAATAATCAGACAATAAGGTATCATTAGTAAGCAAAATTGTAACAAGTTTGACATAATTTACTCTGACTAATTATCACATAATTATCTAACATCATCAAACAGCAATGCCAACAACCTCTTCCCAAAAAAACAGCAAACATTCCCCATGAAACACCAACAGTTGCCAACAATCACATTCAAACACAAACACCAACAAACATCAACAAACACCAACATGTGCAATCAAACACCAACAAACAGCAACATGCTCCATCAAACACCAACATTCAACAACAAACCCCATAAAAAACAACATTCTCCAACAAACACCATCAAACATCAACTTTATCCAGCAAACACCATCAAACAGCAACATTCTCCAGCAAACATCATCATACACCAATATGCTCCATCAAACACCAACATTTTCCACCAAACACCATCAAAAAGCAGTATGCTCCTTCAAACATACATAACAATAATGTTATTTTCATTTTATATACGTAGTGTATTAACATTTTGTACAATACATATCTAAAACTATATTTCAGAATGCATTAATGCCACAACTTATTATAGTAATGGGGACTGGTTTATAGAAAATACATCAAATATTATCCTTCTCTCCTTTTCCATCTAAAACTATAATACATCACTTAGAATGACCTTATGGTGGTGTATTTTTTCCTTATTATTGTTAATTTTTTTTTAATTTATTTTTTTATATCAGATGTGAGAAAGTAGGAAGTAGATAATTTTTTTGTTCATTAAAGGCTAACACACCCTCATTTGGCCCTTTCGGTGGTTCATTGTCAAAATGATTTCCATTATGCCAAGACTTTCCTTCCTTATATTAGCACACTCAAATACACCAGGCTTCTCTCAACACAATATCCATTTATGACACACAGTAAAGTGTGTTGTTTTCTATAAACCTGGTTTTATGTGAACATGCTCTTTAGAAAACTGAATCGATATAAATTCATAACACAAGATGTTTTTTCTTCTTGTCTAAGGTGTATCAGTTGTATGACGATAAAGAGTATATGTGATATATTTGTCATTATGGTGTACATAGGGAAAGACTGATGAATGATTCATTCCTAATATTCTTTGCAATATTTTAAATTCTCTTACTGTACAGTTTAAATAGAAGTTTGGGCATCCTTCACCATATTACATATTTTGGAAACATATTATAAACACAACCTCTGCAGCAAATTACTTTTAAAATGTACTAATGCATACTTACTTTATACTTGAATGTAAAAAATGGGGTTGCTTTGCTGCCTCAGGGACTGGACAGCTTGCGTTCATTGATTCAACTATAAATTCTGCATCATATCAAAGAGTGCTTGAAGATAATGAGGTCATCTGTCTGAAAGTTGACGTTGAACCCGAAAGTGGACCTTTCAACAGGATAAAGATCCTAAGCGCACTAGAAAATCCACAAAGGAATGGCTCAAAAAGAAGAAATGGAGGGTTATGGAATGGCCTAGTCAAAACCCGGATTTGAATCCCATTGAAATAATGTGTGGGGATTTGAAACAGGCAGTACATACAAGAAAACCCTCAAACATCTTGCAACTGAAAGAATATTGCATGGAAGAGTGGTCAAAAATTCCAGCAATTATGCAAAACATCTATAAGACATTATTTCTGCTAAAGGGGGCAATACTAGCTTCTGAGGCCAAGGGTGTACTTACTTTTTCCACAGAAGAATTATCACATCTATTGATATTTCTATTGAATAAATTATTGAAAAAGCTAATTTTCCTTGTGGTTTTGTTCAAGTATATCAACTTCATTAATAAGCGCTGTTTTAAAGATGAACAAACGTTTGCTTGTCCAAATATGTCAAAAAAAGCCAACAATTTCCATGGGGTGTACTTATTTTTTCACATTATTGTATGTAGGGGAATGACAATAAAACTTCACTTGACTTAACTTGATTCGACTTTTCAGCATGAGGCATCAAGGGTAAGACTCAGGTCAATACTTGACTTGCTTATACAGTGCCCTCCACTGATATTGGCACCCTTGGTAAAAATTAGCAAAGAAGGCTGTGAAAAATTGTCTTTATTGTTTAATCTTTTGATCTTTTGTTAAAAAAAAAAAATCACAAAAATATTCTGCTCTCATGGATATCAAACCACTGCAAACACAACACAGGTTTATATATATATATATATATATATATATATATATATATATATATACATAACTTTGTTAAATATGTGTGTGTGCGTGCCATAATTATTGGCACCCCTTTGAATTCATAGATAGAGCAAAAGGGATTTCAGTTACTCTGCCAGATTAGATATTTGAGCTAAAATGAAAGTTGCATCTCCAAATATGACACATTATTATATGTCTGATTTTGTTTTGTTTTTCATTTTATCTCGTGCATTTATTATCATCTGTACGCAGCAGGCCAGACTTCAAAGGCAGCAAGAACTTCAGAGAATGAGCCAACGGCAATAAATAGATTTGACTTTTAGTGTAATAATCAAATCTTGGTGAAAGATAGAGAGATGTAATGGAAAATTTCATTTTTCATTACAAGATATGTGTGAGAAGTTGTGTAAAATGTGTGAGAAACTGGAAGGTTCTTAAAGGCAAGCAGGTATTCATTGAGATAGACAGACAGACACCTTTTTATCCATGTGAAGATCTTCTAATCACATTATTCCATTATTAATGCAGTCAATTAATAACCCTAACCTTAACCTCAGTAACCAAAATGAAATCTTTTCATTCAAATGTCTTCTAAAGATCAAAATTGATATTCCTACCCAAGATATAAAAAAAATTGTGCACAAACAGACAGACAGACACACACTCACACACACACACACACAAGTAGTGTAGAGAACGAGCGAGTAAGTGAGGGAGTGAGAGAGCAAGAGATCTTGAGAAAGACAGAGAATACAGAATAAGAGAAAAAGAGTGCCTCCTATAGACAAGTACCCGATAACACATGGATAACCTGCATCAAGACAAATAAAATCATTTTTATAAGAAATTAATTACCTCAGATTATACTGAGATATTCTGTATCATTCATAAGCATTGTTTCTCTGTGAACTGTTATATGGGTCTTTGCTTGTAGTCGGTGACTTTTTCTTCCTGAAGGAAACATTTTTCAACTCTTATATACTGTGTTAGACAGCTAAAATAAAAAAAGCTTTTGTCAATGAACCGCTGTCATAATATTCATTCATTCATTCATTCATTCATTCATTCATTCATCTATCTTCAGTGCCACCCTTCTATCATAACATTTATTAGACAAACAAATTACTAATCTACTATTAAACCTACTTAAATTATATTAGTACATTATTTTTTAAAAAATCTGTATTTTTATTCAGTTGTATTTATTTATGAATATTATTCCCCCGTCAGTCTGTGCGACTTTTGCTTTAATAAATTAACCCAACCTACTCTGACTTCACAAGAATAAGCATCACACATATTTTAACAATATTCACTTTTAATATTTTTCATGTTTTGTAAGGACAGTTTGCATGTTTCACTTGTACACATGTGAAGCAAAATGGCACAGAAAATATATTCAGTTTCTTTCTTTTTTTTTTTTTTTTTTACATATGTGATTAAATATGTTCAAGGCTGTTTCTCGCGGTACAAGGAAAACATGTATCAAGCCTTTTCTCTTCTCTGTATTGCCACCAAGATGGCTTACCCTTGCTGTCAGAACAGCGGAGTCACTGGCTGTATTGAAATAACTACTAAAGACCCATCTCTTCACTAAGCACTTGATCAGTAGTGATCACTAAACCTTCTCTGGAGAGTGGAAAAATCTCAACTTTTACACTTACCAAGGTTTCAGCTTAATCGTATACTAAGACCCTAGCCTGTTTGTACTAGCATGAGGACAGGTATTTGGAGAGTGTAAAGCACTTCTGTAAGTCATTCTGAATAAAGTCGCCTGCTACAAATGTAAAATAAACAATGCCCTCCACTAATATTGGCACCCTTGGTAAACATAAGCAAAAACGGCTGTGAAAAATTGTCTTTATGGTTTAACCTTTTGATCTTTTTTTTTCAATCACAAAAATACTCTGCTCTCATGGATATCAAATAAAGGTTTATATATATATATATATATATATATATATATATATATATATATATATATATATATATATATATACACACACACACATACAGTATCTCACAAAAGTGAGTACATCCCTAACATTTTTGTAAATATTTGATTGTATCTTTTAATGTGACAACACTGAAGAAATGACAATTTGCTACAAGGTAAAGTAGTGAATGTACAGCTTGTGTAACTGTAAATTTGCTGTCCCCTCAAAATAACTCAACACACAGCCATTAATGTCTAAACTGCTGGCAACAAAAGTGAGTACATCCCTAAGTAAAAATGTCCAAATTGGGCCCAAAGTGTCAATATGTGGCCACCATTATTTTCCAGCACTGCCTTAACCCTCTTGGGCACGGAGTGCACCAAAGCTTCACAGGTTGCCACTGGAGTCCTCTTCCACTCCTCCATGACGACATCACGGAGCTGGTGGATATTAGAGACCTTGTGGTCCTCCACCTTTCGTTTGAGGATGCCCCACAGATGCTCAATAGGATTTAGGTCTGGAGACATGCTTGGCCAGTCCATCACCTTCACCCTCAGCTTCTTTAGCAAGGTGATCATGCTGGAATACTGCCCTGCGGCCCAGTCTCCAAAGGGAGGGGAACATGCTCTGCTTCAGTATGTGACAGTACATGTTGGCATTCATGGTTCCCTCAATGAACTGTAGCTCCCCAGTGATGGCAGCACTCATGCAACCCCAGACCATGACACTCCCACCACCATGCTTGACTGTAGGCAAGACACACTTGTCTTTGTACTCCTCACCTCATCATCTTTAGAAGAGGCTTCCTTCTGGGATGACATCCATGCAGACCAATGTGATGCAGTGTGCGGCGTATGGTCTGAGCACTGACAGGCTGACCCCCCCACCCCTTCAACCTCTGCAGCAATGCTGGCAGCACTCATACGTCTATTTCCCAAAGACAACCTCTGGATATGACACTGAGCACGTGCACTCAATTTCTTTGGTTGACCATGACGAGGCCTGCTCTGAGTGGAACCTGTCCTGTTAAACCGCTGTATGGTCTTGGCCACCATGCTGCAGCTCAGTGTCAGGGTCTTGACAATCTTCTTATAGCCTAGGCCATCTTTATGTACAGCAACAATTCTTTTTTCCTGATCCTCAGAGAGTTCTTTCCCATGAGGTGCCATGTTGAACTTCCAGTGTCCAGTATAAGGGAGTGTGAGAGCAATGACACCGAATTTAACACACCTGTTCCCCATTCACACCTGAGACCTTGTAAGACTAACAAGTCACATGACACCGGGGAGAGAAAATGGCTAATTGGGTCCAATTTGGACATTTTCACTTAGAGGTGTACTCACTTTTGTTGCCAGCGGTTTAGACATTAATGGCTGTGTGTTGAGTTATTTTGAGGGGACAGCAAATTTACACTGTTACACAAGCTGTACACTCACTACTTTACATTGTAGCAAAGTGTCATTTCTTCAGTGTTGTCACATGAAAAGATATAATCAAATATTTACAAAAATGTGAGGGGTGTACTCACTTTTGTGAGATACTGTATATAGATGTATAAATATGAAGTAACACATAGGCCAAATTCCCAGAGTCATTCATAACAATGGCTAAGACCAAGGAATAGAGCTGTGATGTGCGGCAAAAGGTTGTTGAGCTTCACAAAATGGGAAGTGGTTATAAGAAAATAGCACAAGAATTGAAAATGTCCATTTCCACCATCAGGGCAATAATTAAGAAGTTCCAATCAACTGGAAATGTTGTGAATCAACCTGGAATTGGACGTGTGTCTATATTGTCTCAACCCACTGTGAAGAGGATGGTTTGAGTGGCCAAAAAATCTCCAAGGATCACAGCTGGAAAATTGCAGAATTTAGTTGCATCTTGGGGTCAGAAAGTCTCCAAAACTACAATCCGAAGTCTCCTACATCACCACAAGTTGTTTGGAAGGGTTTCAAGAAAACAGTTTCTACTCTCATCCAAAAACAAACTCAAGCGTCTTCAGTTTGCCAGACACTACTGGAACATCAAATGGGATCGGGTTCTATGGTCAGATGAAACCAAAATAGAGCTTTTTGGCAATAAACACCAGAGGTGGTTTTGGCACACAGAGAGGTAGCCATATGGAAAAGTACCTCATGCCCACGGTTAAATATGGTGGTGGCTCTTTAATGTTTTGGGGCTGTTTTCTGCCAGAGGACCTGGATATAACATGGCATCATGAACTATAACAATTATAAACCTGACTGCCTCTACCAGAAAGCTTAAAATGGGCCGTTCTTGAATCATCCTGCAGGATAATGATCCAAATACATACATCAAAATCAACATAAAAATGGTTTACTGGCTACAATAAGTAAATGAATACATATATATATATATATATATATATATATATATATATATATATATATATATATAAAACTGTATTTCCTTTGATATCCATGAGAGCGGATCAAAAGGTTAAACAATAAAGAAAATTTTTCACAGCCTCCTTTGCTCATGCCGTAGGAAGAAGAGGTAGGATTTCTCATGATTAGCTTCCATTAGATCACTTATATAGTTTGTATCATCCAAATAAATGAGGGGTACATTCTCTTACCTTAGAGGCTTCCAGCGTACAGAATATTTCCCCATGTTTGAGTCAGTCGTGACTGGTGTGGGTAGCACAGGTGAAGGCGTGGTTTTGTATGTGGGCATGGCTTCTGGCACAGTTACAGGTGTGGATGAAATTTCAGATGAAGAGATGGTTTGATTCTGTTTACAGTGCTGAGAACCTAAACGGCACCGACACAGGCTTTGCTTTCTGCACATGGCTCTGTTATAACAATAAGGAGAACACTTTGCTGCAGAGAGAAAGAGAGCCTGTTAGATTGATATTATTACCCTAGTTTCTCTTGCTGTTAACACTCTTTCCATTGCAAATACTGCTTAAGTATTCACCCCCCTTTCAGTTTTCAACATTTTGTAGTGTTACAAATTAATATTGCAATAGACTTTATTTGCAAACAGCTTGACTCCATTCAGCTAATTATATGATTTCTGATGGCAACTGGTTTACTCTATAACTAATTTAGGGGTTTACATTTACTTGGGTCAATATTTATGCAGTCAAATCATTTAAATTTTTTATTTGTAAAATAATTTTGCATACTACATTCATTACCCCCTACTTCAATATTATGGGTTTCCTCACATGAACTGGTCCTTAAACAACATTTCTATTGGATCAAGGTCAGGACCACTTGTGTGCTTAAGGTCAGTGTCTTGCTGCATGACTCATATTCTCTTGAGATTCAGTTCAAGGACAGATGTCCTGACATTTTCCTTCAGAATTTACTGGTATCATTGAGAATTCATTGTTCCATCAATGATAACAAGGTGTCCTGGTCCAGATGCAGCACAACAGGCCCAAACCATCGTACTGCCACCACCATGTTTCAAAGATACGATAAGGTACTTATGCTTGAATACAGTGTTTTCCTTTCTCCAAACATAGCACTTCTCATTTAAACCAAAAAGTTATATTTTGGTCTCATCCATCCATAAAACAGCAATGTTGCAATATTCTCTCTGTTTGTCTCGTTATTATAGATAGGGTTTTGGGCACATAGCTTTCATTATTAAAAATATATAATAAGTATACTATATATGAATAGAGTTTCATAAGATTTTAAACTTAATCACTCACGTTTTGTGCATTTTTTAGTCTTGGGATGAATGATCCATCCAGGACAGCATCTCATTCCGCACACGTTTGGCCTGTGGAAAAACAGACTGATTATGAGCTTTTCATTGTACTTGTAGCAGTTTCTGATTTTTGCTTTGCTGGAAATATTCTTGTTATTTTATTATTTATTTGTTCAGCATTGAGATATCAGAATCAGAATGAGATTTTGTAAACTAAGTGCAGTAAATCTTCTAAGTTATGTTTGTTGTCTGAGGTTTTGCATTGGAGCTATAAGAGTAATGTAGCTAACAGGTAAAGCATGCTCAATGCCTCCAGTTTAGCAGCATTAAAACTGCATGTAGAAATTAGTGTCATACAGTGGTGACATCCACATGAATGCCAGGACCCATGGTTTCCCAGCAGAACATTGCCCAGAACAGCAGACTGCCCACATGATGTAAAAGCAAAGATGATTCATCAGAACACTTTCTTCTATTTCTCCATGGTCCAGTCCTGATGCTCACATGCCCGTTGTAGGCTCTTTCACAGGTGAACAGGGGTCAGCATGGACACTCTGACCGGTCTGTTGCTATGCAGCCCCATACACAGCAAGCTGCAACACAGTGTGTGTTCTGACATCTTTTTATCATAGCCAGCATTAATGTTTCAGCAATTTGTGTTACAGTAGCTCTTCTGTGGGAGTGGACCAGACCGGCTAGCCTTCACTCCCCACGTGCATCATTGAGCCTTGGGCGCCCTTGTGCCTGTTGCCGATTCACAGACTGTCCTTCCTTGGACCACTAGGTACTAACGGCTGCATACTGGGAACACCCCACAAGACCGTTTTGGCTATTTTAGAGATGCTCTGAACCGGTCGTCTAGCCATCACAATTTGGCCTTTGTCAGAGTTGCTCGGATCCTTACGCTTACCCATTTTTCTTTCTTCCAACACATCAACTTCGAACCGACTGTTCACTTGCTGCCTGATATATCCCCCTCGCACTCTAACGAGATAATCATTGATATTCACTTCACCTGTCAGGGATTTTAATAGCTACATAGTGTACAAAACAATGATACAATACATTTCTATTTATCAAATATAGTAAACAGAGTTCATTTCAAAGTAAACATATCAAGGTGCATGTAAAAAGCATCACTTCAAATTAATTTAAGGCTATGAGCATAAGCTCCTGCAAGACTTGTCTGAGTGTGAGATTAACACTCCACACTGACCCCTCACCCAACACTGAACTCAACAAAAGGATGAATAAGAAGTGATGAATAAGAAGAGGGGCCTCCGTCCATTCAGACGAGAGCTACACTTTTAACACCACTTTTTTTTTTTTTCCAAGTGAGTAAACAGGATTTGATTAAGAGTCCTCAACTTGGCCTCCCTCTGTTTGTCTAGTTGGTCTCTGGGAGAAAAGCAATTAGCATGCTAACACAAGCTCAAGAGTTCAAAAAGGGAGAAACAGTAAAGCCGTCCACATGACCTAGACGCTTTATCAGCTTGGATTTGCGAAATTGGTTACAGTGTTGTGGTTTTATTGTGGGTCTGCCATGGTGTGTTACCTTTGACATCAGGATTGTAGGCATAGCTAACTTGGCAGATGTCGTTGACAGAAACAGCAAAGAGGAAGATGGGGAGGAAGAAGGAGAGAATAATCCCAAAAAAGCCAGGGAATAAGAGAGACAGCAAGAGAGAGGGACATTTAACACAAAAAACACCTTACAGTTAATGTGGTTAATTATTCGCTTCATTTTGCTACACAATCATATTTGTAATCCCAGTTGCACTGCATTAATGGATTTAATTGGGTAACACTTCAGCCATCAAAAATAAAACCACATGAATGGTCAAAAACAGAAAAGCCAGTATACTGTAAAGAAACCTTATTATTATTAGAAGAAGAATGGATTTTGTGTGCTCAAGCATTTGGAACAGAGCCTTAATTTGGCTGACATACTGTATAACCTAATCTAGTGTAAACCCTAACTACATAGATGTGAAGATTTGAATTGTCACCTAACTGCTGTGCAAATGTTAGCATGACAATGTTTGCATGGCACTAAGTTTATAGTCATCTTACATGCTTGGAAAGCAAATGTGTTTGACCCAAATAAGGAAGTGTTCATGTGGAAAGCTGTTTTTAGCTGGACTTGATCACACACATGGCTAAAACAAATTAGACTTAAACTACACCTCCAACTGGATCTTTGTCCAGTTGTAGCTTTGTGATGTTCTACAGTTTGTTTTTACAAATATTAATCAGAAATCACATATTTAAGTCTTTTAGAGACACTAAAGGGTGTATGATCATTTAGACATACAGTTATGCTAAACAGGAGTGTGTGTTAGCTGCATTAGTATCCCAGCTCCAGTGAATAGATTGATTCAGAACCTAATTTAGTAAAGTCCTGAATGTGGGTTAAGCCGGGTGCACACTGTGCCATTTTTATTAGTCCTTTGCGACTGTTGCTTGTCAGACTGAACATGATCCCCACTGTAAGCCATGTCACACTGTAGGATCTCAATTGTCATTAATGTCAGGTTGTACGACAGTCAAGACGCGAAACACGGACGCACTCAAGAAGACTCGTACGGAGTAGGACAAGCCACACTACAGGACTGCGCCTTGAAACTTCTGACATTGGCAGAATTTAATCGGAGGAAAAAAAATTTATCATAACGGCCGTTAATCGGTTGTCGGGGAACTTGTCAAACTAGTGATCAAAGACTACAGATTCTGGCCTAGGATTATAGGAATCTTTTAGGATTCTCAAAATTTTTCTCAGACGACCAAATCGTGGCCAAAATCGTACAGTGTGAACCCGGCCTTAGTCATAAACAAAGGTAAAAGCTAATTCTTGTTCATGGCTTTTTGAGGAGGAGTTTTAGCCTTTCATCTTCATGGATCTTTAAGCATTTGATTCAAGCTATAGCATGTTTGATCCGCTTTAAAGGCGTCAAAGAATTTCTGAAAGGATGAAATGATACTATTTATATACATCACAGACACACAAAGTCTAATATTATCACACAAAGTCAGTTCCTTTGATTTACCCTTACTGCTAGGCATTTCAGTTACTTTTATGACTGAAAAACTTCATATAGAGTGGAGTCCAAGAGTCTGAAAATGCTCCTGATTTGCATTCCTTTCAAATTTAATACAACAATTTGCATTACACATTATATTATTGACAACAACTTAAGTGAAAAGTAGAATCTTTGAAATATTTACATGAATATTTACATTTTCAATGTATGTCCCCTTTTTGCTTTAATGACAGTGTGCACTCGAGCTGACACAGACTCTACAAGTTTGTGCAAAACCTTATGATCCATTTTATATCAAATACATCGGAGTGTCATATTAACACGTGCTTCAATAGAAGAGATTAAATATGAGGAAAATCTGACATTTTGTGCAAAGCAGTTAACATGCTCAATATCACAATTTTGCTTAAATTTCAATAGGAACTTAGAAATAGTGCAGAACTGCACTATTCAAGATATAGATTCAATGTTTCTTTGCTTTTATATCATTCAAAATGATAAATCCTCTTGATTATTGACAATTTATATGCAAAAAAATCCCAGATTTCCAATGTGGTCTCAGACTTTTGGATCCCAATGTATGTGTGTTAGGTAATGTTAATTCATTTAAGTTAGAATAATGGTAAACTGAGCTACAGTATAAGTTTTGCTTAACTGTTAGAAACAATGGCTCCAGTGCAAAAGTAAAGAAGGCAGATTCTGACGTCTTTTTAGCTTTGAACACAAAACTTCAGATACATCTGGGCATTTCAGGAGCTGTGGCGAAGACGTCCCCTTTACAGGTCACCGAACATGCGTTTTTTGTTAGGGTAATTCCAGCACAGTCATTCCCAGGATCAGCAATGTATGATGAAGGACAAAACAGTCATACCGGTAACTCTTTTTGTTATACTGTAAACTTTGCTCTTTCTTTGTAAATAAAGTAAAGTATGAACACGTAGATAATTGCGAGTTGGTTTGTTTTTTATAATGGGGCAACAGCAGTTGAAATGATACTGAAATTAAAAAGAACTAAGTTTTCACAGCAGATTTTTAGCCATGCATGATAGAATTGATGTAAAGTCAGTAAGACTTTGAGCTTATTTAAGTGAAACAAGCATTTCATAACTGAATAGTATTTTTCAAAGATGAAACTGTGATCATGGACAGGTATCTGAAGATCTAGAATTATGAATGTAAAAGGGTATTTGGCACGAAACCCCTGTGATCATGGACAGACAACTATCTGCAGCAAATGTTTTTTTTTTCCTCCCAAACTGTGAATGATCATTGACCTATGGAGATTCTCGAATAAGTCACACCTGACTGATGAGGCAATATCTATTATGCTGTACTGAAACCCATGGAAACATGTGTGTGCCAGCTAAGAGCAGTGGTGGCAGGTTGTGGTATTAGATTTCAGGGCTAAAATGTAATATCTGTCACTATTTCAACAATTAAACTATTAGGGTTGAGCAATGCATCAGTTACAGTACATAATATAAATATGATGGGGGCAAACTATTACACACACTTAAAGGAACATAGACAATTGCATTCTAATGTGTGTTTTTTACCAAAAACATTAAACAGAAAACTTGGAGCTTATTTGCTTGACCCAAAAAACACTCAATTACAATGTCTGATATTTGTCCTTTTGTGTACTTTGTAAGTCTGTCTATTTTTCTTATGGTGATGGTGTTGTGCTTGGTTCCAAAAAAGAGGATCAACATTCACAATGTGAGTTTAGAGCAAAATTTTAACAGATGTTGGGCTCTTTAATCCATTTGGGAAGAACTGTACATACACACACATACACACATGATCTGCTCTACATTTACATTAAAGCAACCGTTTACCCAACAATTAAATGTATCCACAGTTTCCACTTCACCCAGATTGTAGTTTATCAGAAAGGACATTTTTGATATCTCAAGTTTGTTTCTTTAGCTTTCGACTGGAGCTAATGTAGCTAACAAGTCATTGACACTTATAGCCTCCAGTTTAGCATCATTCAAACTAAACACCAAAATCATCACACACTTTTCTAAAAGTGCTCTCTCAAGTTGTTCAGTTTCTGAGTAGCAGTATCTCAGTATCAAAAAGACTTGCTTATCTACATAAGAATGGAAAACATGTCTATCTCAATCAAAATAAAACGACCAAATTGAACTCTATTTGGACACCACTCATCACCGACATACACCAGGGAATGACTTCACAATCGCTAACAAAACAGTCCCTAGAGACAAACCACATAACCAAAGTCATTTCACAGAAACCAAAGTTGGTGTTATACATGTTAATTTACTCAACTGACATTCCAACAGCTATTCTTTGCTCATCCTCCCCATAACCCCGCCCTCCACCCAGCACTCTTATTTTGTCTAGTGTTTTGTCTCGTCTGCTGTGTTGTCTGTTATGTCCTACACACACCACTCACCCATAATAACCTTTAAATACAAAGTACAAGAAAAAAGTAAAATAAATAAAGTTTCAATGGTCCCACAAAAAGGGGAGTGTCAGCAGAAAAAAAGGGGGGGGGGACCCCTTTGCTTATGTGGTTTGAGGAACCAAAAGACACTGTTATCTATAAAAATACATCAAGGGAAATTGCAGAGCTATAAACAGTGGCAGGATCTTGACACCAGAACCACTTGTATGTAGTTTGATAACATTCCACACCAGCATCAGATAGGTGTAGATTTTAGATTTCACAAATTTGAAGATGGACCTGTACATCAAAACTGTTAAGTACAAATTATATCGTTTTGAGGATGTGATGACTTGCAGGTTGCAAAATGCTTAAATGTAATAAAACGAAACAAAACAACCCTCAGACCTGTGGTAAGGGGAACATTGTGTACATTTGACCTTCTTTTTGGCAAGTTGTTCCTTCAATCAAGCATTAGTCAGTCAGATAATAATAGATCCGATTATACCGAATATTGAATGTAGTTTACAAATACACATTTCTGGGTAAAAGTAATCTACTATAACTGAAATTTAATTGAAGTACACACTCACCCATTTAAATCAATCTGTATTCTTGTTCTGTTAGTGCTGTACTGGATGTGTTTCAAACCAGTGGAATTAAAGCCTGAGTTGCTCTCAGTTTGTGAGTTTCCAGGTGATATCAATCCAATGGGTGGCTTTTTTGCCTCTGAAAGACAGATGCATATTAAAAACACACATCCAAATGCACAAATAAACAAATTCCTCCTGTGTAGCATGGTGCATTCAAACACTGGATGCTTTTTACACAGATGTGACGCTAAAAGAATTTGACTAAAATTATATTATTTGTCATATCCATATATAATGTCTGCTATGTTCAACGAGGGTTGTATCAGATGATGAATACTGAGGCTCCTAGCGATGTACTGCAGTTGCTAAGACTCCAGCAGGAGTGTGAATGGGATAAAAGGATAAAAGAAAAGAAAAAAAATCACAGTCAATAGTACTCTGTAGGCACAAAGAAACAGCCAATCATATTTAAGCTTGTCATGCAAGGCCACACCTCCTCCCACCAGTGCTTTAAACCAAGGTTGTGTCCCACTCCTGCTTTTAACACACCCTTGTTGACTTCCCCTTGGTTGAGCACCTTTCTGAACTTTAAGGGATACTTTATTAATGAGAGATCAGGTTGACATCACTGAAAACTGAAGCACCTGTTTAAACAGGAGCATAACATTTAACTATGTGATCAAATTGCATTTCATTCCACCAATTTTTCCATCTGGGCAGCATGATGGTGCAGTGGGTAGCGTTGCCACCTAACAGTTCCAGGATCCCTGGTGCGATCCTGAGCTCGAGTTACTGTCTTTGTTGAGTTCTGAGTATTCTCCCCCTCTACACGTGGATTTACTCTGGGTTCTCAGGTTTTCTCCCACCTCCCAAAAACCTGCCATTAGACAGATTGGTGACCATAAATTGCCCCTAGTTGAGAATGTGTGTGTGCGCATGGTGCCCTGTTCCCTTTACCACAAATGTAGTTGATCAGAAAGGATAAGTTTAGGGTCTAAGGTTTTACACAGGAGCTACACATACACAGGGAGAAAATGTGAAACTCCACACACCTGAGCTCAGGATCAAAACATGATCCTGGAGCTGCGAGGTAGCACAACACCTTACTGAGATGTGTGTGTGTGTGTGTGTGTGTGTGTGTGTGTGTGTGTGTGAGAGAGAGAGAGAGAGAGAGAGAGAGAGAGAGAGAGAGAGAGAGAGAGAGAGATGAATTGCAGTGCATTTCAGTAATAGGTAAATGTAGTAAAAATTCAACATAGTACATAAAGCGTACAGATGCATTTCATTTCTTAAACTGCGCATCCTCATTTCCTTTCCTTGCTTCCCATCCCTTCCTCAATTCTTAGTTCCTCCCTCTGAGGAAGCTGAAAGGAAGCAAAAAGGGAACAAGGACAGAAGGTATTGATAAACATTTTTTTTTTTAGATTGAGATGTTCTTTCTTACTGAACTATCCCTCTAAAGCAACTTCGGTGAATTTACTGTCATGTTGCCCAGCTGTATTAATGACATAACACTGAATTAACCTTAATTACAACATTATTGTACTGTATGTGTACACCACATGCTTGCTTGGTGGTGTTTTAGCCTAAACAATATTCTACTCATCACCTGTCTATTTTTAAAGCATGGTATATTAACTGAAACGCAAACTAAAAAAGATAAACTATAACGGCTCATTCACAATGTACCCACAATCACAAGTTGTTTTTTTTTCTCCGGATTTAGAAAAAAATGTTGAGGATTTAAGTAACGACTTTGCATGCACAAAATCAAGGAAGATGATGTTCTGCTAAAGGTAAGGCGTATTTACTATTATTTCTTCAACTTGGTATTTGTGGAATGGGTTTCTCTTTTAAGTGGTTGCTCAGTTAGTGATGCTTGTAAAGTCAATGTGTTTGACTGCTGTGCATCTCTGTGGTGCTAAATTCAGCCGTTAATATGACTGCTTGCAACAGTCTTTCTTGGGTTTATCTCATTTGGTGCATGTGTGCAATGAGGTTTTTTTTTTTACTCAGTCTTTTGCAAACCGTCCCTCTGCGCCGCCTAGTGGTAATTTCGCGAATGACTTTCACATGAGACTGGTTTGAAAATGGCTTGTAGTTTTTCCGCTTTGTTGTTTGCTAGTCTGAACGTACCCTCAACTGACCTCCAATCAAACCCTAAACCCACACTAGGACGTTTCCGTGTATGTATCGACTGTGTTCACTACGTAGTTTGAAACCATTACTACAGTAGAGTTAGCGACATCATCAGTGGATATGGCATATGATACTTTCAGTAATAGAACTTTTGACTTAAATTATGAAAGGTCATAAAATATGAAAGAAGAGATGCTAATTTTACAAGAAAGCACCTTTTTAACGGGAATATACAAATTGGGAAGTGTGGCTTCTTTGGGATCTATTTCCACTGGCGGAGCAAAAATAAACAGAACATGTGGCCATGTTGTGCCCGAAATGCCGCTTACTCAATATTAATTTCTTGTTTATAGAACTCCCAATGGTGCGGTTATATGGAATATCGACACAGTTGTGATTAGCTATGACACTCAAAATGCAGGTTCCTGTCTACGGCCAAATCACAGCCGTGCCGATACTCAGTATAGCCACACTCTTGTTTGTGTAGTATTGCTTAAATATATTTTGTAGTTCTGGGGAAAAAACTCATGGCAACAACTTCAATTCAATTCAATTTGATTTGTATAGCGCTTTTAACAATGGACATTGTCTCAAAGCAGCTTTACAGAAACATATAAACACAGGATACAGATTTTAAGTGTCTGAATTTATCCCTATTGAGCAAGCCGGTGGCGATGGTGGCAAGGAAAAACTCCCTAAGATGATATTAAGAAAAAACCTTGAGAGGAACCAGACTTAGAAGGGAACCCATCCTCATCTGCGTAACAATGGATAGTGTGAAAGTAAAGGGAAGTTCATTACGGTTTTTATATGAAGTCTGTTTTGTTGAACTGATCCACTGTTTACTAAAGGAGACTTGAGTGCAAAACTGTATGTGGTAATTGCAGTCATAAGGCCATAGCCCAGTGACCACAGCGAAATTGTCCATGTGAAACTGAGGTCCAAAACCATTCCCATAGGTTGTCTATGTATTACAACTAAGGTGGTCTATGTATAAGAAATTTATATTAATAGTTTCACTGGCAAAATTAACAAGCACACGCACAATCAAACCTCACGTTTTACAGTTCAGACCATATACACCTTGCCAAATGTGATGGACTAGAGCTGGGTTGAACGTAATGAATAAGTTTATGTGTGCTAGTCAGTAGGACCATTATAAACAGATGTAACATTCTACAAGTGTCCTCAGGGGGCATTGTTTTTTTTTCCCTTTATAAAGCATTATTTAATGTTACCAGTTGCCTTTTACTGACTAAAGAATGACTTCTGACGGAGGATTATAATACACAGATTTATCAGCAAAACCCTCAAAAACTGCACTACAGTCTCCAGTAGCATGTAATTGATTACTAGCTGCACTTCATGCTTTTGACCACCAGATGCCACTAGCGTGCAATGTATTGAAAAGCTTCGAGTAATTAATTCAGTTAATTAACCAGTTAGTGTACGCCATTGATCGTAAAAAAACAACAAACAAAAAAACAACAAAAAAACCCAACTAATTTGCTTCGAAACCAAAGTCGTCTATTAGAAATTAGTATTATTGTATCAGATTTGCTTTGCCTATACCATAAAACAAAATAAAAATACAAAGGGCTTTTTGTTTATTATGTAATACACAGTATTATTTTAGGTTACGAGTTGTTTTTATTGTTAAAAAATGTTTTTAAACGATTGGAATTAACTGGAACCCGAAACCCCGCTGCATGACCCACTAGGAGCTGCACTTCATACTTTTGACCACTAGATGCAACTAGCGCGCACTGTGTTCAAAAGATTGGAGTAATGAACACAAACCAGTTTTTGCATACATTTGGGAGAAAAGTTTCATTTCACCATCACTAGTGTGCTCTTGTCTCCTCATGCCTCGGAACCTGGACATGACGGTACTCCTGTACATGACATTTAATGTGATTCCTGGATAAAATCGTCAGCATATTTTTTTAAAAAAAACCTCGCATGAAAGCCGCTGAGGGGCGCAGCAAAACCACAATGAGCGTTTTGGCAACAGAGCGCGTGCTCAGCAGCAGCTCTACGCATGCGCGCATGCACACCTGACAAAGATGGCGGATAGATGAGAAATCATAATGATGTTTCGGAATTTTCACCATATTTGCGGGAACGTAAGAGAGCATAATTCTGCTGCAGAAAATATTTAGCCCTCTATGGTCCTAATAAGCAGGTAAGCGCCAAATGAAAGTATTCGCGGTACGTCAACATGTCAGTAGTGCCTCATATCCCAGGGTCTCCAGTTAGCTCTGAGGATAGCTAGTTAGATAGCTCAATGCATTATTATTATTTTTTTTACCTACCCGTATTCGAGAAGTTTCCACCTCCATTATTGGGATTGGATTTTCTTCCATTCGGGTGAGCTGATATCCAATCAGATCACAGAGTGTGCTGTCTCATTAGCCAATCGTAGCCAAGTAGGAAGAATTTGTCGCAAATATGGGTGCGAACCTGTTAGGCAGCTCGGTTAGATTAGTCACTCGCTTCCCAGCAGTATTTAAATGCTACTTGGGAAAATGAAAATATTAGATAGCCAATCTAATTTAGTTTTATTTTTCAAAAATTTATTTGAAAGTCGACTATATTTAACTACCGATACGTGTATGTGTGTGTGTGTGTATATATATATATATATATATATATATATATATATATATATATATATATACACACACATATAAATATATATGTACACACACACAGGCTGCCTAACAGGTTCGCACCCATATTTGCGACAAATTCTTCCTACTTGGCTACGTGTGTGTGTGTGTGTATATATATATATATATATATATATATATATATATATATATATACACACACACACACACATATAATACAAATATATATATATATATATAGTGTGTGTGTGTAAATGTATGTGTATATATGTATATTTGTTAGCACATTTTCTCAGTAGTTAGCTAAGCAGCTACTATTGTGTGTAAGTAACATACTGTACGCAGCTATAGCAGGAGCTAAATGTCATAAACACAACATTATAATACCATTTTACTTCAGAATATTCGTTTTACACTCTAAACAATATGAATGTAAATGCAAGGGGTGTTGATAACTTAATTAACTAGCTAACCTGTTGTCTTTAAGTTCCAAAAGTGTCCATTGTTTCATTGAATCCGCATTGGCCATATGAATGATCTCCTTGTTATTGCCCATCTCTCCTCCTCGCCATGATCTCATCATGCTGATTTAATTTCTCAGAATAAATCCCAATATTCCCCTTTTATATCAGGATGCATTGTGGATTCGATGCGGTTTGGGTGGAGCATGTACCTGTATAGGGTCATGATGAATAATTATCCAGTTCTGAAAGTCATCATGAAATGTAAATTGGTTCTTTAGAGCTTTTTCTTCGAGAGTTTTGATAGTGTAGACAGTATAGATATATTTTTTTAAAAAGACAATGTGTTGTGTACATTGCTTATGTGAATCTTGTTTGAGGTTAGAATTTGCGGTGAAACGAAACAAAAAATTTGATGGCTCATTCTGTACTCCCCCAATTTCCTTCCAATCAAATGAACTCTTGTGTAGTGACGTGACGCCGCACACCAGCTATTAGTGGAGGGGATGTAGAGTGATGTAGCCAATTCAGTGATGGAGATTATTTGGGGGCCATGATGGATAAGGGCCAATGAGGGAATTTTGCCAGGACACCGGGGTTATACCTCTGCTCTTTTACTATAAGTGTGCTGGGATTTTTAATGACCACAGAAAGTCAGGAGCTCGGTTTAACATCTCATTTGAATGACAATGCTGTTTTTACAGTATAGTGTCCCCGTTACTATACTGGGGCATTAGGCCCCACACAGACCACAGGGTGAGCACTGCCTGCTGGCCTCACTAATACCACTTCCAGCAGAAACATTAGTTTTACGTAGCAGGTCTCCCATCCAGGTACTGGCCAGGCTCAACCCTGCTTAGCGTCAGTGGGAAACCAAGTGAGAGCTGCAGGGAGATTTGGCTCTGGCACGGCAGGTTGAAATAATGTCATTTTCCACCACGTTTGTCTTGGAAAAAAACACCTCCTTGTTCCTCTTTTGTTAGCAACTAGCTAGCTAGCTTGTTAACTGTAATGTGATGAGTGATTGTATATTTTCCTCCTCTAACAGCAAGTATAGTAAATGTATAATAACAGTTACAGATTTAACAAGCGAATATGTCTGCACGATGACTGCTTAAAAGCAAAAACTTGTCTATACAGTATAATGCATTACGTGCTTTGTTTATTTCTGATGCTGTACTTCGAGGTCACTCCATAAATAGCGGAAGGAACTTGAGAAGAAGTTGAGTAGACTAACTCAAGTTGAGGAGTAGGAATTTCAAGTTTGTGGGTGTTTTCATTGGTTTTTACTAGTTGAAGGTTGAGAATTACAAGTTGCACTGCAGCATTAGCATCAAACATGGGTTGTTCGTGTAGTTGTATTGAGGTTGGGTGGGATCATTCTTCTTCCAAACAATCCTTTGTCTTTTGAAAAGATGGTTGGGGTTTACATGCTTGCACGTGCTCGTTCTGTCTCCAAAATCTTGATCTGGGCTCAAACGTATGACTGTTGCAAACTGTTGTACAGTTTAATATATAGATAATGTGTGTATGAAACGGCGAATGAGCAAACACTTGGACGTACCAAAGCGATTTCTCAATACGGTTTGATTTTACTGCCTCAAATTAGACAACAGTTAATCTTTTCACTCTCTTCCCCTGCTCATACATTAGCAGGGAAAATGTTAAAAAAAAAAAAAAGGAACAAATGACTCACTGCTCGGCATTAACCTGAATGTCAGACACGACAAAGTCATCGAGAAATCCTACACCGCTGAAACCAAGCTCTGTTTAAACTGGTGGCCTCTTACTGTATTTAGCCGGTTTCCTAAAACGTTTGATTGGCATATCTTGAATGCTTTTGGTTGTTGTGGGAATCAGTCAAGCAATATGACACACCCCCTCCTTGACTTCATCTTCCTAAAAGGAAATATGTCAACCATAAGAATCCAATCATGGCTCTCACATCATTTCATGAGCGCTATAAGATTGAATTATATAGATGTAGATTATCGCAGTGTTGAGCACTTCTTCATCCGTGCATTGTAGCCATGTGTGTGTGTGTGTGTGGTGGTGTGTATTGGTGCAGTTGGTCAGCTGTGTCTATTTTGGTAAATCAACTGGGATTAGTGGTGCCTGCCAGTGTGTAGGAGTTTATTTGGAGACAATTGTATGTCCTGAGACTCGTTTAGACATTTATGGTTTTCATATAGTGTTTCTGTGAAAGACGTTCTTTTGGCATCAAGGTATTTTTTTGTTTTTTTGTTTTTTTGTTTTGGGCATGTAAAGGCAATAAGCCAGATTGGCCTAACCATCTTCCTCTTCTGTCACGTATTACAATAGCTGTAAACGATGACTGCATGCTTCACTGGGTTACATCTCATAGCCAGATCCATAAGTATTTGGATAGCAACACAATTTTTGTATTTTTGCCCCTGTACACCACCACAGTGGATTTGAAATGAAGCAGTGAGGATGTGATTGAAGTGTAGACTTTCAGTTTTAATTCAAGGTGTTTAGCAAAAATATTGCATTAAAGTACTTATTTACATTTGAGCCTGTGCAAATGGAGGGACTCTGCAAAAAAAAAAGTCTGTAATTCCTAAACGGTTAATGCAATATTTTTGTTAAATAATGAGATTCGTTTGACAGCGATTTTCATAATTGATTATTCATAATCGGTTTTATCGATTAATAATTTTTAGGAAATCAGTGAATTGTATTGTGTAATTTGTGTCTAGAATGCATTTTTCTTCCACTGTCAACAAACCGCAGGTATTGCTCCACGTCACTGACATCGCAGGGCGACACTGGTAGCTCTGTTCAAATGGCATTTATTAGGAGAAAAATGTTCAGTGATCAGGGATAACTGTTAGGATTTGTCATTAATGAGAAATCCAGCGTAGAAGTTTCAGAATGCAATGCAGCTATAACTGAGATCCGGTAGAGACTCAGTGCTGTGTGTTCGTGATCTACGAGCTGACGGTGGTATTATCATGAAAGATTCCAACCTGTTTGAGTAGAGTGTACAGTTGAGGAGTTGAAAGAGGTGGACGGACTAATGGCGGGGACGGCGGGGAGTATTACAAGTTTATTACAAGTTTATTACATGTGAGATAAGAAATTATTTCAACCCAATTCAATATTTTGTGTCCAACTATCTACTTTTCCTCATACTTTTCCCCGACCCCTGCACTGAGCTAAAAGTTAACTTACCTTGCATTCACTATAAAGTGATGGATGGTTGTCACGAAGATGGTTCAGCAGATTGGACGTGTTGCCTCCTTTCGCAGCGACTTTCATCTGCCAAGCTCTGCAGACAGGGTTACCATCTTCTGTTAAGTTTCCCTCAGCATTTTTATAAAAAATATGACCACTCTTTGGATTTAGTCCTCTTGGAAGGTTGGAAAATCTCCCGAGCGCCGTCACCGCCTTCCACCATGTTTTCACGCTCAAAAAAAACAACAGTGTTGCATGCTGAGTCTGACGCTGACGCAGACGCGTGCTGGGTGTGTGGACAGCATTTATCTCGAGTTTTACAAATCACGATAATCACGCACGGTTTTAACGATAAGTAAATGTGACACGGTAATACTAACCGTCTGGGAATTTTATCGTGGTTTACCATGAAACCGATAACCGATTCATCCCTAGCGTCCATGTTTGTCATTTGTTAGCTACAAGCTAGTGAGATATTTATATTGTCCTTCCGAAAACTGCAATCTGTATAGTCAGTGTTATAGATTTAACAACCGAATATGTCTGCATGTTGATTGATTTAGATGAAATACTTCTATATACAGCATAACTCCTTTAACTGTACACTGAAGAACTGGAATATGTGATCAGTTATAGTTACCTAATCTGTAAACAAATGACATTATGAAATCTTGTGAGGTTGTTGGCACTGACAGGAAATGTAACTATGGAGTTAAATGACCAGGATTAAAACGTGTGTTCAAGTAACACAGTGGTAACGTGGCTGTTCCAGAAAGCCAGCAATCTGGGTGTGATCCTTAATTCCAATCTTGATGTTTTAGTTTGTGAATGTCTAGATACTTTGTGAAAATCTATTCTCATTTCAAATATGCACAACTGTATAGTGGACATCGTTGGCGTATTTTGCACTTCATAACCTGCCACACATTCTCAGTCAGAGATCAATCTAGCACACGTGCTCTCTGCTTATGCAACCATGCAGTTATAATCCTGGCAGAATGCAGGGCTCCAGGCAAAAAAAAAATCCAGGAGCCATTGGCTCCTAAACCCAAAATATTTAGGCGCCAATTAAAATTTTCAGGGGCCAAAATATAGTGATGTCATATGACATATGATGATGTCATTGTTAAACGGCTACCTCACACTGCCTTTTCTTTCCCCTCTGTACTGTCTGCCTGAACTGTCTACTGTCTGTTTACTCTGCCTCCCACAGTTTACACAATGTATTCTTTACGTACACAATATGTGAAATGTTCAGTATATCATATTGAATCATATTACTGTAAATACTTAAATGTCCAGTCATTTGTTTCTTTTTTTCACTTTTTTATTCAACTATGTACAATTAGTTGTTTCCTTCTTATTCAGGCTCAGAGTCATGTAGGCTGCATTGAATTTTATTTTCAATTCCCTCGTCTCTTTTTCTGTGACTTTATCACTAGCATGGTTGCACTGCTTTCATGATTGAGGTGGCACGAGGATCAGAACTAGCAATGACACAATCCCTGGCGTGCTTATGTTTTTTACTGCCACCATGCTTCTTCACGGTTTCTTTTTTAAAATGACTCGAACCGGTACTGAACTCTGTTTTACCAGCAATATCTTGTCCTGCTTTAGCACAAAATGTGCAGTACATTTTCCCATTTTCATAATGTAACCAGGCTCTTGTAGCCAAGCCAATTTAAACGGTCTTGTTGGGATGGGAGCCGCAGGGACGGGAGAAGACTCAACTCGCTGTGCTTGGCTGTCATCAAATGTAAAAGATTGCACTCCGATTGAAACGGGCTGGGATGACTCAAATGTCACTTGAGAACTTTCACTGGTCGAGTTGGTCTCAACATCGTCGGCATGTGGTGTAGAGGAGGCAGGGTTTGGATGGGCAGGGAATGAGAAAAAGTCTGATATTTTTCTTGTCAGCTGGCTAATGTTAGTTAACTACGCAGTTAGATAGCCTACATATAACTGATAAATTCAAATTCCAACAAACTAAACCACATCAAACTAAATTAAACACCTTTAATAACACTTCCAACTTTTTAACCCGATAAACGTGATGTTAAACCTGTTTCTGTTCATCAATACAGCCGACACTTCAACCACTGCAGGACAAGAGTGCAGAATTTATTTACTGCAAACCATACAGGAGTGCACGAGATAGGGCACGCAGGCACGAGAGGAGATGAGAGTTCAGTATCCTAACACAAAAAGATTTTTAAAATTTTGTTTGTGGGTAACAGTGGCCACTGGCGACTGGCAGAAAAAACATGGTCGCAAAATTAAAAAGTTAGTCGCATTGGAGACCATTTTAGTCGCCATCTGGAGCCCTGGAATGTGGTTCGGTGTTGTCCTGCTGGGAAATGCATGGACACCTATAGAAAATACAGCGCATGGATGGCAGCATATGCTGCTCCAAAATGTGTGCAGATCAACCCATATACCCCATGTAACCCATGTAATGGGCACTGACACACTCCCATACCGTGACAGATGCTGGCTTTTGGACCTGAAGATGATAACAGCTTGGTTGGTCCTTTTCCTCTTTGCCCCCCAAAAAACATGATGGATGTTATGTCCAAAAACCATTTGACTCATCGGCTCACAACACGCGATTCCATCTCAGATGAGACCGAGCCCAGTGAAGTCAGCAGCGCATCAATGTTAATGTACGGCTTCTGTTTTGCATAGTAAAACCTCAGCTTGCGTCTGTGGATGCAGCAGCAAATGGTGCTGAGTGACAGGTTTACGTGTAATGTCATGATATGCAATACAAATGATTATTTTTAAGACCTCTGAAGGATCGGAGATCACCTGCATTCAGATTTATTGACAATTCTAAAACACAACCCGTTATGTAATGTAAGCAATCGTCAAAACACAGCAAGACACAAATTTCCAAACAAATAGTCCATGAAAGGGTCAAAGCAGAGGAGTACCAGTAGACAGACGCTAAGGTCGGCAAGAGTTCGCACTGACCGTGCAGGCACGGAGCTTATATACTCAACAAAACAGGAAGTGACTTTAAAGTGGTAATTGGGAGCTCGGGGGGAGGGTGGTCTCTGTTGATGGATACGTAAAACGTACTGTACCGATGAGACAATAAGATTGTGAACCGTGGTAAAAGGTTAATTATCTTAATATTAGTTTAATCTTGGCACTGAACGAATAGATATAACTGTTAAGGAAAGGGAAATAAATGCTAACGTATTTGTTTTTTGTGTGTTCTTTCTGTTAGATTTGACATCTAAACCATGCTAAAGTGGTTTGGCTCTGAAGATGCTGGCTCTTCACCCGGAGTAAGTAACAAGATTTAACTTTGTAGTAACTTTGTAAAGTAGTGTCTTTAGTTTAAACATGATATAAAATTGTGGCATGTTATTATGCTATGATGCATGCTGTGCTACTCCTTTATGAATAATTTATAGTGTCCTATTTTACTTCAGTGGTTATTTTGGGGGTTATATTTTCTTTCTATTTTTTTTTTTTAAACTTGATAGAATTTAGCAAAGTGGATTTGATAAAATCATTCATTGTAATCATATACAGTACTGTGATGTACTGAAAACCGTTTCCTCAGCTTGGATGATCGTTTCATATCATTCAAATTCTTCACATTCAGTGCTAAACTTGCACACTACAAGGCCTGCAGGTTTTGCTTTTACTTGTCGGACCGATTATAGGTGTAGCTGATTTGATGAGACGCATTATATTATGCACGAGTGATCTTTATTTGCTCCACTGATTAATACAATACAAGCAGCCAACCACTGTTTATTTTTTGTCAGTCATCACATGCTTATGTGTAAAACTATTTCTCTGCCAAAACTTTTATTAACTGTCATTAATCAATAACAAAACAAAAAAAAAAGACCTGATTTTATTGATTAGGTTCAAACTGAGGTGATCTGTTTTATATTTATTTTATTAACGTTTTACAAGTGAGTGAAGGATTTTTTTTTAAGTGTTGGGGGTTTGAAAAGATTGTCTAGGTTCTTGTAAAGTATACATAATTAAAGTAAGTGTGAGAATAACATCAGTTCAATATATTTGTGGATAAACGATGGTATAATGAACTTTACGTTTAGAAAGAAATGTTTTTTTATATGTAAGTCAAATACTTCGACAGTTCAAGTCAGAATATAAAAAAAAACATACAATGATGATAAAATTATTTTTAAAAAACCCAAAAAACTATTGACAATAAGTATAGTAATATACTATATTTAATATACTATATAGTAGTCTAGTAAATGAATCACATGTAAATGAATCATACGTAAATGAATCACATGAATATGAATCTCATGAATATGAATCTCATGAAAATGAATCATACATAAATGAGTCACATGTAAATGAACCATATGAAAATGAATAAATAAATTAAAGACAATAAATATGATGACAATAATATTTACACCAAGGTCAAATAAAAAAAATTCTCCTAACATGAAAAAAAAAAAAAATCTAACATACGTTTCCATGAAATTTTCATCATAATAATGAAATGTCGCCAATCCGAGTGAATTCATTGTGTTTACGGATTCTAAAGGAGATGTTTAATCTATTGAAGTTTACATTAGTTTTATGTGTAAATTTACACACACTCTGAAGCAAGAGTAGGATACAAATATTTTCTCTGAAAGCATAAGATTTTCACGAATGCCAAATATCTTGTGTAAACGCTCATACGAACGCTTTACTAATAAATCACTTGGTATCCAACTTGATCGATGAGGCCCATTGTCCTCAATGGACTAGAGGTTAGAGGAAGTCATTCAAGTTTGAAATGTTAACATTGTGATTATTTTAAATCTTTCAATGTCTGTAGCATGAACTGTGTGTCTTTTATTTATTTATTTTTTTGTGACTGTACATACAGATTCGGATTGATATTGAAGTTTGCCCTTCAGTTATTCTTCCTATTTACATGTTAATTAGTAGGCTTGGGCTATTTTACTTAAGGTTGGGTGAAGTGTCAAACATATCATATTGCAATTCTTGCATGTGTCTTCACGATATATTAGATTTATATCACTACACATAATTTTGCTAATGAAGTATGATTAAGGGCCAGAGATTGGGGATGGGAAGTAGTAGCTCAGCAGTTAAGATGTTGGACTTCTGATCAGAAGGTTTTGAGTTCAAATCCCACCACCGTTGGGTCCTTGAGCAAGGCTCTTAACCCTCAATTGCTTAGTTGTATAAATGAGATAATTGTAAGTCACTCTGGATAAGAGCGTCTGCCAAATGCTGTAATGTAATGTTGTCCACAATTCCTAAAAATTGTGAATGTTGATATTAATCCATCTTTCCTCCAGTACGGTTTCCTCCCCCAGTCCAGAAACATGCCCTGTAGGCTGATTGGCATTTCTAAAATTGTCTGTAGTGTGTGAATGGATGTATGAGGGGTGTCCCCCTTCTAATGCTCCAAGTCTCCTGGGATAGGCTGCAGGCTCTACACTGCACTGTGCAGGATAAGTGGTACAGAAAATGAATATATGGACTGATATCATGCCATCATATCGTCCAGCCGTATTATTAAGTATAAGATTATCTTTTTCACTTGTTTAGATAGCAATATTGTCCAAATTGACTTCTGTATCCTTACTCTACTTCTCTTTTTCCTTTTTTTAATATGGAAAAAGGGCTTTTATTATTTCAAATAATCTGTCAGTCAGAGTATTATTGAATTATTAGGCTGCATGTAAGTATGGCTAGTCAGGCTTTCAATAAACACACATTCTTCCTTCTTGCCCCGCGTTTTTATTTTCTGTTTGTCTGTGTCACGCTGTCTCTCAGGCCGGCGAGGGTGGTGTTAACCCCTCTCTCTCTGAGGAGACTGAGCGTTTGGCTCAGATGGAGCAGCTCGTGTCTCAGTTGAAAGAGATGATCCGAGAAAAAGACACAGCTCTGCACACTAAAGATGAACAGCTCAAGGTGATCCACTCTAGAGTACTACATATTGAATATTTTTCATATGTTACGCATATACAATTTGATCGAGTATACCGTTACAGATGACGCAGTGAGTGTGTCGTCCCGTCTCTCCATGCCCTTCCTACTAAATTAACATAGTATTAATGTTATATGAATACAAATTAGTTACGTATGGAATAAAACACAGCGGGACATGCTGTTATAGGAAAATAATAATAATAACAACAGTGCGGTATCAACCCAACGTTGATTGTTTTCATATAACATCACAAAGTGTTGTGTTTTATTCCACTTATAACACAGCAGATTGCCAATAATAAAAGTTTTTTATTAATTAAATAAAAATTAAATACCACCATCATTTTTTTTCAGTTTATAATTACGTTTAATGTTGTGGAACGTGTATGACACAGTTTGCGTTGTAACAGTTATTTTAATATATATTCCCTCACCAGCCTGTCCTGTTTTTTTGTTCCTCTTTAAAAGGTAATGCAAATAAAGGATAATAATCGATTTATAATTGTTGTCTCAGTTTATTTCAGTTGTTGCCTTTTAAATTGATTCATCGATCCAAATCCACTGATCATTACATCCCTAGAATGTAACATTTCAAAATAGTGTATCAACTACTTATGTTTTTGTTAAACTACTTGTGATGTGGCCAAAGGCTTTGCTTTAATGTTTAACTTGCTAGAATCATGCTAAATCTGCTGTGTTACTTGGGTACATTATTTTGCGCAGTAGTATATAACGTGTGTGTCTGGTTGCTGTCGTTTTGATGTCATACCGTTGCTCATCGTCGTATTATTCTGCATAGTAGGTGACAAAAGCACACAACCTTTCCCATTGTACTTGATGACATTTTGGAAAGTCACTTATCATTGGAATGGAATGCAGAGCAAAGTACAAAATAAACACGGCAACAATGGAGCGTTATGGTTATCTGCAGACTTTTGAGCAGTCTGGTTAATCTTTCCGTGCTGTGAGAAATTAACTAGGGTGTATTACACACATACCACAGTGTAATAGAGATGCGCAGTTTAGTTATTAATGCAGCCTTAGCACTCACCTGAGAAAATGTGAGAATGGGGGAGAGGTCCTAAGAGTCAAATAATCAAATATCATCATTTTGAGAGATTAAGTCTCTGTTTATATTCCAAACAATGGCACTCAATTTTTTAAAAAAACAAACAAACAAAAAAAAACATTTCAGATCATTGCAATGCCTTCTGGATAACTGGACTTTAGAACTCTAGAGACTCCTAATCTGATGCTAATCTGAGACATTTCACCTGTAGTAGTGAAAGTAATGGAACAGTCATGAAGGCGGCCGAAGGAACTGTCAAGGTTAAAGGCTGTGGTAAAAATTGTATAAGAACACAAGGCTAATATATGAGAAGCTAGTGTGATATTTCTTTAAATTGAAACACTTAAATTCTCCTTCTAAATATTATAAATTCTACAGACTGAAAAGGAGGCGTGCGAGGCAAAGATGTCTAAGATGCGGCTCCAGAACAAAGCGAAGGTCACGTCTCTAAACTCACAGCTGGAGGAGCTGAGGAAACAGCAGGGGGAGCCAGCGGGGGCCAAAAACAAAACGCCACAACTCAAACGGGTAATGGTGCTAATTATCACTTCTTCCTACATTTTCAAAAGGAAACACTCCCATGGCACACCGCTAAAACGTCATAACAGTGATGATCTTGTCCCTTAAATAGTCCTTTATTGGGATATAATGCTTTATTGGAATCTCTGCCATCATTGAAGAGTTTCTCACCACAGACAAACCAATAAGGATGTGATGTTGAGACCTTTAGAGAAACCAATATTTCATTTATTCCTCACTTTATTGTCTACGTACCAGATTTACTTTCTCTACAAAGAGGGTCAGGATGAGGATCGTCCAACATTCGTAGTTTTAAACAGGTTTTTTGAGTGAATGAAATTTGGCTTCAAGAAAATCCAAGCTATTATACTGTCTTATCACCATTACGTTATGACGTAAGAGCGCTTAAAGAGCAGCTCCAGCAGACTTTTTTCCTGTTGTAAGAACCATCTACTCGCCATACTGACATAATCACTGGGGAAGAGAAGTCACCTATTGAAAGACACTCCTTGTTATTTATTTTGCTGGGGGGGTTGTTTTCACAGCTCAAATACTTGCCAGAGCCTGTGCCGTCACTCTCGCAGTTTTGTTTTTACTCAACATGAAGCACTTTAATGAATTCAAAAGAAGTTAACAGTTAAAAACTCATTGAAGCATTATGAAAAGTGCTGTTTTGACAAATGCTCCACTTAAATGTGAGGTTTTAAAATAATTTTATTAATGTTATTATTTATTTTATAAGCCGACACTGATATTTGGTAAAACACTGATGGTTTCCGGTAACTAACGTGTGTAGACTGGCAGTGGAGAATCGGGGGAATCGGACCTCACCGGAGCCAGCAGAGGAAAAATTTTGTTGCTTAAAAAGAAAGTGGAAGACCTCGAGCAGCAGCTTGCACAAAAAAATCAGGAACTGCATCTGAAGGTACAGCAGCTTTGCCCATTTCATGGACTGATGCGTTTCGGCTTATGTTTCTTAACAGTAATTTCATGTAATAGACACAGGAGCTGGAAGCCCAGAGGGTGCGCGGTGCTGAGATAGATGCCATGTTGGTGGAAAAAGACAAACGCCTGGCTGAGAAAGAGGACTATATTGTTCACTTACAGATGGCCATAGGTGGAGAGAAAGCAGTCACAACAGTGCAGCAAATAACACCGGAAAACAAGGCAAATAAAACTCCCTTTTATTTCTTCACATCAAAAAAACCCATTAATTACTACGTGACAAATAATATCTTAAGCAAGACTCCATAACTAAAGTCCATCTTGGACAGTGTGTTCTTCAATTTTTTTTAATACAGCTAAACTCTTGATGTGTTAAATAATTCACTTTTCAATAATAAAGCTCAACTAAGGACATTGCAAAGTCTATTGTTACAGATGAAATTATTATTATTTTATTTTATCATTTTCATTATTTCAGGAATCGTCGGTGCAGGAGCTGCAGATGCTGGTGAACAATCTGACGAAAAAAGTTGGTGATGGAGAAGAGAAGTACAGCCTCCTAAAGGAGCAGAACGACAGCTTCAAAGAGCTGTTGGTGACTGAGAGAGCTCAGTTTGAGGAGAAGGAGAACATGTACAAGCAAAATGTGAGATGTACTTTCTGTTTGTGTTTTCATTTCTTTAAACTGACTCCTGATTACTCCATTAATCAGAGAACTTTACTGTGGGGGAGGAAGTGACGGCAAAGAATCATTCATCCATTGGTTCACATATCCGTCCATCCATCCATCCATCTTTTCATTCAGGCAGTCCTGTCTTTGCCATCCATCCTTCCATCCTTTCATTCAGGCAGTCCTGTCTTTGCCATCCATCCATCCTTCCATCCTTTCATTCAGGCAGTCCTGTCTTTGCCATCCATCCATCCATCCATCCTTTCATTCAGGTAGTCCTGTCTTTGCCATGCCTCCATCCATCCAGCCAGCCACCCAGCCATGTTTACTTCCCTCCCATTTTCAGTCATTCTTTTGATGATAACAAGTCAATTAATCTGTTTATTCATCACAAATTCAACATTAGCATAAAACCAGAAACCTTTGTGTTTTTAAATTACAGATCCAGACATTTAAGGACATCATTTTACAAAAGGACCACAGATTAATGGAAATGAATCAGTTGCACGAGCAGGAGCTTTTTAAACTTGCAGCTAAGTCAGACGCTAGTGCAGATCTTGAGCAGGTAAGATAAGGAAGCTTGGAGAATGCATGTCTTTTTAATATATATATTTTTTCATTATTAACCCTTAAATGTATGTAATCATTATTACATATTCAGGTTGTTAGCAGCCTGTTAGCAGAGTTTATATCTAAAGCGGGTGGGTCTCTAAACTGCCCCAAAAATAGTAAGTTAGTATAAAACTGTCCTTATATTTTATTAACAAATACAAAATAACAAAAACAGCATCTTTCGTTCTATTTGAACATTTTATTTGTCAATAAATGTATAAAAATATATACAGCATTAAAATTACGCACTTATAATTCACGCACTAAAATAGTGAAAGTATTGCAGCGTTTTCATTCAGTCATTTGAGTCACCATAACAAAATTAGAATAATTACAATATTTAGTATTTTCGTAATTAAAGTAATTTTATAATGTATAATTTTCATGGGTGAAAACAGGGACTGTTCCGGGGTTGAGCCCAGATTCTTCTCCATGCATTTTTTTTCCAGCTCAGCTAGTGTCCTTCCATAAAGTTTTGATTTATGGACGCTGAGGTAACTTAGTTGTCAATGTATGACATGATCAGAAAAAGTTGGATTTATCATAAAACTTTCCTTGGGTGTTGCCATTGTTTGGAGGATTACCATATATAAAATATAAAACTTTTCCAACTAGGCTAGTTTGGTGTTGTTAGCCAAATGGAGGAACAGCTAAGCTATGGGTAGCTCCTACAGTGCCATGCAATGTACATTATATTTCATTATGCTCTGCTCATATCATGTCCGTAAACCGGAACCCATATAGACATTTACACACCTTGTTTTTCTGCTCAGCATCAGAGGATGTTAGTGTTTCAGTTTCAACTTTACTGGTATAAAAAAAAAAAACAGAAAAAAAATCAGTGCATGTCCATTGTCCTTACACTGACTGTATGAGCTAGTGGCAGAATTGAGAGCTGTTAGCCAATAAGACACGAGTGTTTCCATGTATTTTCCTGTAAACCCTGTCTGATTGGTCTGGCCTCTGTTCACTGAAGATATAAAATTGCAACGCCACTGTCTTCTTTTACTGACGTTCAGTTACGTAGTGACAAACTGCTCCAAGTGGAGGATAATTCAGGGCTAACGAAAAAATCTTCGGGGCTACAGTCCCTAATGCCCAGGCCAGGTTACGCGCCTGCCTGAAAACAATATTATCAAGTAATATTATGATTGGCAAATGTGGCACCTTCTGTGCTTCCCCCGGTAAATTCAGCGTCTGGTTCATATTTAGCATCTGGATCATTCGAGGCTATTATCCTGTTCATAATCATCAAAATTAATCGATTGTTTGCTGACAGCTTCATCATCAGATCTACCATCAAACGACGCTTGTATTTGATTAGAAACTTGTTCCGCAGTAAATCGCTAAGCCATGTCAAGATTTGTAACGTTTCTTTTACATCTGGGATCACTATGATTGACACATTACATCATCATTGTTTACCAAACATTCCCACCTTGAGGAATAAAAGTGAATTGCACTTATTGAGCCATGAGAGATTCAATATTGTTGCACAGAAAAATATACTTACACTATTACATACCTCGGGTCAGTAGCGACCCTATAGACTTTTACAATAAACTAATTATAAAACAGATATTATTCTACAATTTTATGTATTTTTTGGTGTTCTATTGTTGATAGTAAATAGATTGAGGAATACGAAGAAGGTGGAGGTCTAATGTGAAAAAATTAACGAGGGGGAGGGTACTGAATGATATCCCACGTCACTAACGACCCAAGGTATATGTTTAAGGGTTAAGGATATTTAAAAAAAGTTTTTTACTATTTAACACCAAAGTACGTGTCTACTGTACTGAGTAAGGTATATTATTTTTATAGAAATAAGGAAAATTATAGGGACAAACATTTAAATAAAAGAATTATCTAATTTCTTTTCATTAAAGGGATGTTTTTGACATTTTTGGTGTCCAGTTGTTCCTCTTCCATAAGTACGTATGTTCTAGAAACAGTGGGACAGTGGTGGCTTGATGGTTAAGGCTCTGGATTACTGATGGGAAGGTCAGGGGTTTAAGCCCCAGCACTGCTAATCTGCTACTGTTGGGCCCTTGAGCAAGGCCCTTAACCCTCTCTGCTCCAGGGGCGCTGTATCATGGCTGACCCTGTGCTCTGACCCCAGCTTCCTGACATGCTGGGGTATGCGAAGAAAAGAATTTCACTGTGCTGTAGTGTATATGTGATCAATAAAGACTCATTATCATTAGAAATGCAGCCAAATCACATCACTAAGTCTACATGACCTCACTAAAGAACTGGTGTGGTTTGAGGCACATGTTTATAAAAAAGCTGTTGAGTTAGACTTGCATCACTTGTTGGCCAAAGTAGCTTTAGTGTAAAAGTACGGAGTGAACTTCAGACACCAAACAGGGTCACACAGATTTTCCAAAAAATCACACAGGTTCATTTGATTTATGTCTAAGAAATGTATGTAAATACTTATCATGCTTCACAAACTGTTTACCCAGCTTTCTAAAACAATAAATATTTAAACTCAAGCTTTAACTATGTAACATTTCCTAAACCTATAAATACACTATTAATGTTTTAAAAACTCTTTTCTTATAATAAAGCATTTTGGGGGTGTTTTCCAGGTCCCTGTGGCCTGCTACAGATTATAGATTAGTATTACAGTGCACTGTGTGTGGCGTTTAATACTGCTTCTCTTTGATATCATCCTTTCAGCTTTTGAAGGCTCTTAAACAGAAACTGCACGAAAAGGAAGAGGTTCTTCTGGGAAAAACTCAGGTGATCGACGTACTTCAGGGAGAAGTGGATGGAAGAGACCAACAAATCCAGGTGAGGAAAAGGAAATGATCCTCTATTCAACTACATTTCCATTCACATGTGAAGACCGTTTCAGGAAAATGGCATCTCCCGATGACGGGGCGAAATGATGGTTTTCTATACATGTAGGCTAAACTCAAAGACCCCACAAGCTCTTAAATAAATCTGTCTGTCTGACTCGTTTCGTCCTATCTAGGAGTTGAACGAGCGCTTGAGACGCTTACAGAGCGAGAAGGAAAACCTGCAGTCTAAGATGGAGGCTGAGAAACACATCATGCGCACTCAGGTTCGGGACCTCATGGAGAAACACCAAGAGGAGCTGAAGAAAGTGACCGAGAAATACGAGATGGAGATGTCAGAGAAGGAGATCATGACGTCCTCAGTCACCACGTCTGCAGACTTGCCTCCTGACCCATCGATGAACCAGAGACTCTTAGAACTTGAAGGTAATTTTTTTTTGTAGTAGCATTTAGCATGTACTGTACAGTACTTTGCAAATAAGTTTCACTGACCCAGGCTATTTCCTGACACATAGCCTACGTAGCAAGTAAGATTTGTGGTTTAGGATGTGTCCGTCATTAGGATTCCCCAGACTACTCTCATTCAACCACTTTGTTGAGTTGTTCAGTATCTCAAACAAACTTGTTTATGTGGTTTCTGACACTGTATGAGTGTTATTTATGAATAATAGTGTGAAGAATGTTGCTGAACTAGTAGTACAAGTACAGAGTTTGGTATCTCTTTCCATCCTGCATCAGGTTTGAGTAGTAGGTTTCCAAAGTTTTGTAGTAAGGGGGAGATTGTGTTTCATTTCTTTTTTGACCAAACTTGCTCTGGCTGTTAGTAGGGCTGTGAAATACAACTATTTAATGTTAGTATCATGATAAATTATATGACAATGCGCAGATATCATTGATATTGTGACATCTTTTTATAAATTAAAATAATAATTTTTATTTATTTATTTATTTATTTATTTGGTTAACTAACTGGAAGAAGCTGACATAATGTTCACATTTTGAACATAATTTGAAAAAAAAAATTAATTGTAATTAAATCCTTCATTAAAATTGTAAAATGTTTTTACATTTGAAAATTGTTAATTTTCTTATTAGTAATAAACAAATGTATTGTAGTTTTGACAGATGTTTATGTACAGCACTGCTGTGTTGCTGGCAGTTTATGAGCAAACCAATATATTGTTATACATATCAAGAATCATATAAGCTCCTTTGAGAATCGTGATATGATATTTTTGTCTTATCGTCCCCCTCTTGCTAAAAGATTCCTGTTTGTTTGTTTGTTTGTTTGTTTATTTCACCAACCTGTCAAACTTCAGTTTTGTGAGAGTTGTAGGTGCAGACAGAAATGAAACACTGGTCCAGTTTTAAATAAGATGTTTATAAGCATTGCTTGTTAAAATGAGATTTGGTCAAGACAATCAAAATATGTTTGACTTGAACAGGCCACTTCTGTATGTTGTACTATGATGTTGTGCTAGCGCTAACATATTTTTTAAAAATCTGTTTTTATTAATATTGTCCACTTATGCAATAATATAAACACATGTATTATTGAATAATTAATTATATTTTCATAATTGTGCTGTATTTTGTGTGTGCTCTCTTTTTTTTTTTTTTTTAAATTAGCCCAAGCCAAGCTAAAGGCAGAAGAGGCCAGCAAATCGGACGCAAAGTTCTTAAAGATGAAGGCCTGGTCCAAATCCCGCATCCGACAGCTAGAAGATGAACTGAAGAAAGCGCAGGTTAGCTATACTGATCAAACTTGTATCTAAAAAAAAAAAGAATTCTAATTAAAATAAATGGGGAAGACAATATATAGTTTACTATAGTTTCAACACTTTATATTACTTTGATTGGTTTGTTAAGTCCTGGTTTTGTGACCATGAATGTGAAAGACTTGATTTTAAAAATAAACCGAGTAAATGTAGTGTTTATTTTTATAAAGCTGCATTAACCTTCCAAATTAAAATGCATTATATTTTTGTGGGGTTTTTTAATCTTTATATTTAATGTATAATTGTAGAGTGAAATAAGGTATGTAAAAGTGCTATAGTAAATACCCACTTACTTCTTTTTGTTCTACTTGTTTGATCTGCCAGTGTGGAAACGTGGCCCCTGATGTAGGTGCACTCCGTAGCCGTGCTAACGAACTTGAAGAGGAGAGAGACGAGCTGCTGTGTAAACTCGAGCAATACGATGAGCTCAAGGCCAAAAACGGTAATAAAAAAAAGGAAAAAAACTAACTTATTGCACAAAACATCTACTGCATCTAATTATTGAAATCATTATCGCATAAAACAGTCATAACTATTACAGATAATTGTCTTTACACATTAAAAATGCATTCTGAGGTGGAACATTTTGAATGCTATTGTCCTAGAGGTAGAATCACTTTACTGAATTAAGTACATGGTAATGTGATTTACATTAATGTTTTCTGCTTTTTAATTTTTTTTTTTATGATCAAATATGTTAGTCAGAAATAATCGCATACTTTAATATATGTTTGTCGTTATATTATATGCCTGTAAAATGGCTCATATACTTAATATATGTTTCTAGTTATTTTATTTGCATGTAAAATGGTTAATATAAATCTTTGGTTGGTTGGTCATGTGTTTAGATGTTTTAGAGGCCAAGCTGGTGGTTTATGAGGAACAGCAGAGAAAAATGCAGGCGGATCTGGAACAGGTCACCAAGAGAGCCGCCTCCCAGGTCAGATCTTTTAATTTATTCACAGGGTACAGCATGTAGGCTGTATGCAGTTGCTACAATAACATGTAGAGGAGCAAGTGTGGGATGGTTTAATTGTATCAAGTGTTCATCTTCAACAAACAACATCAATTCACACAATAGAATTCTTATTTGAACAAAGATTCCACACACTGGATGTGTCTTATTGTTAGATGATGGATTGCTGAATGTTAAGGATCAGCTAAGGAATCTGACTACTGATGATCTCCTCTGCAGGCGAGTGAATCTGGAAGCATGGATGATGCTCAGAGTCAGGTGATGGAGTGGCAGGATATGATGACGATGGTGGCTGAAGCTGAAGCTGCACGAAATCAGATCCGAGAGGAGAAAAACGTGCTGGAAATCCGAATGAGCCACATAGAGGAGGAAAGAGAGGGTAAGGAGAGGGAGAGGGGATAATAGTAATAATAATAATAATAATAATAATAATAATAATAATAATATTGGTAATGATAATAATAGCAGCTGTCCACTGTCTGAGATGGTGCCCTATGCTCCATTCTTTATGTTAATATGTGATCATTTCTTAATATGGTAATCATCAAATTCAACATGCCAATTTTCAATACATCATGCTTAAACCTTTCTATTTTTTAAAGATGAATGATATTACCTTTTTTGACATTAATGACATTATTTATTTGGCAGATATTTTTATTCACAAGGGATGACAATCATTAGCATTAGCAATAACATTACATGTTTAAACAAGCAAGAGGTCTTACACATTGTGAACCTCCCTTTTATTTTCTTTTTTTTTCATGCAAGGGTTAAAGCATGGTCGCTTATTTATGTTTTCATTTTCTCTCCACCGTCAATGAGCTGCACATTGGCCCATCATGCCTCGTGCCCTTCATCTCCCCATCCCTCTCTCCCTCCCTCTTTGTGATTGGTTCAGCCAAAGAGAAACAGTTTCCCGTCAGTTTTGTGCATGCAGGTTTCACTCAGCATCTGTCTTCCTGCTGTACTGCTTCTTGTTTCCCATAATCCTTTTTACTCATCAATGCGGAAACAGGAGCAGTACAGCCGAGGCTGGTGTCTGGCATCATCATTTCCTTTATTTCATCTTCCTTTTTTTCCTACATGTTTTCATTTTCTATTTATTTCCTGTATCTGATGACCTCTTGTTGTTCAGGCCCGGCTCGACACTCACCTGCTGTTTAACACTCTAGATGCGATATATGCTTTTGGTGTTGGTATTTTAATAATATTTGAATAGGCATGTGTGGATAAACAATATTAACACAATATAACCACAATGAAAGGAATTGCTTTCTTTAAGAAGGACCCTTATGCTGCATTTAGAATGGGGCAGCTGTTATCTCAGTGCCCCTAAATGTACTATTTTCAGCACATGCCTAGTTATAACAAAGGCCTAATAATGGTGAAGTTATATTTAATATTTAATCCTTGTTAGTTGTTTAACATTAAAGTTTTACCCAATTTTCACTTATGTATATACATTTTACTTAATATCATAACAAAGGATGAACTGAATATTTGAGTTGATTGTGGCAAACTTGCTAAATCTGAGTCAATGCAGACCTTTTTCACTTATTAGTAGTAACATCCCTTTTCCCTGATTTGTCTAAGCTAGATTTTCACAATATTGGTTTGCCATCTTTTTTTTTGGCATCATCCTAGCATTTTTTTTTTTCTTTTTCATTTAAATGGTTTTAGTTTGCTTGTGCTGGGTCCTAGATTTGTTAAATTCACATTATTAACACACACACTTGTTGTTTTTTTTAAACCAGATTTTCCAAGTACTAATTCTAACATCACTGTTTTAATTCTATTTCCGTTGTTTTATCCTGTGTTCACGCTTGCAGTGATCCAACACAACAAAGCCATCAGTGATGTTCTGTTGCTTTGAGTATTGCAAGTGGGAGCAAAGGGACAATTCTAGCACTAATCTCACAAATGAAGTTCACTGTCCTCTTTCCAGAAAATTGTGCTGTGAAATCTTGATACTGTTTTAAGAGATGCTCCAAAAGTCTGAATTTGCAGGGAAACAAGTAAAGTGAATAGTGTGATAGAAACCAGTTTTACATGACAAATGCATTGATCCGTTGTAAATGGTGCATTCTTGAACAACAAGGATCATCTGAATATATGTGTTTGACTATATATAGTATATACAAATGGCTCTTAGTTGTACACTCAGACTTTTGGGCATTACGATGTTCACTACTGCATGTATGCTAATCTTTATATTTCATTCTGTTTATTCATTCAGTTATTCATTAATAGTCCTCATCCAACAGTAATCTCAGTTGACAGGTTTTTTTTGGAAGACCTACCTTATATCTACACTCAGTGGCTATGTTATCAGGCACAGAAAGGCACTTTGTAGGTACTAACTGTGCTATGGACCTTTTTCTACTGAACGGCACTGCAGAGTTACATAACTAATCCAAACTCTAATGTATGTGTATCCTCGTTGAGTGCTTGCGACATTTTCCCACCACATACCCCAGCCTATTAATGTAGAAGGGGCTTGTCTGGAGGTGGACGGGTAACTAGAGATGATGGGCATGTAGTAAGATCAAGTCACAAGTTGATATGAATATAAAATCAGGTTTCTTTTGTCATTGAGGCACTGCCATGTGTCTCCCTCACTGGGATAACTTTTGGGTGTGAGACACAAATTTTCATGGTGGCCATCAACCCAAAGTCAATATGCCAGTACTTTAATTGTAGCGTAAATAGAGAAAATATTTGTGAGCAGATTGGTCAGATGATGATAAAAATACAACAAAAGCACACAGGCTCACACAATTTTTGTGACTGACTCTAAAATGGCATTCTCCTGTGCATGTAGGGCTTTAGGTATGAAACACAACACTTCTATGTTGTATCCGCTGAGCTAACATGTTGAATTGGAAGGCATGTGGGATTCGACTTAACGTGACCATTGTGAATTTTATGTGGATTAAGGGAAATAAATAAACATATACGTTACTGTTTGTATACCGTGTGTATACTGAGTGTAAAATCATTACACTGCTACTGAAGATTGCTGTGCCATACTGTGTGCTAGAAAAGAAATTCTTGCAAGAAGTTGTGATCAGAGACTCAGAAATTATGAGTCAGGAGACAGGAGGCTGGATTGATTAGATGCTCAATATTTATTTGAGTGCTTGATCTTTATCATATGTAGTGAAGCCAGAAACAGGTGGGGGAGTTCAGACAGAATAATTACTACTTCTGACCATGGTGTGTTCTCAGCCCCATCATGGTGAGACTCAAGGAATAAATACACCATATTCTGAGACATAAGACAAAATTTAAGATAAAATTTAAGATGGAGAGTCTGAGATAAACCTGAATGAACATAAAGCTTTAGCAAATGGTCCTAGAATCAGAGGGAGTTAATAAAAGTCAAATATTTCTTTCACTCGGTTTTCATGGTACCTGGACAAGAAGAGTGGCCACATTAAGCATGGGTACGGCAAAGCTCGCTTTGCAGTGGAAACAAAGACAAAACTGCAAAATCAAATAATTAATAAGCCAAGGTGCACTGTCCTGTAGAAAAGTGTCGTTTCTTTGCCACTATCTACTTTGTTCATCAGTGCAAATGGGCTATCATACCATCATCACTGCACTGTCTCGATGATAACTAGCCAGTGAAGAGTCTCAGCACTGTAGTGACCCTGACACTAGTAGTGAGTGCTGCTCTGGTGGCGGTGCCTGGTTACTTATGGGTAAAGCCAGGCTGCAATTTGTGTATAACAGATGAGCTACAGTCATTAAGTGTAACCCTTTAAAATGACCTGATAAAAAAAAGCCACTGAGTGTAGTGACAAAGTATGTGTACCTAATAAACTGTCAACTGAACGTTTACCTCAAGGCTGTCCTTTTTTCCCCCCGTCACTTCCTTTCATTAATCTTTTGATCTACTTTCTTAGCCAGACTTCACTGTTGCCACAAAACAGATGGGGATATGTTTTGTGCTGATTGTTCACAATGCTACAAGTATACCAATTAGATGTTGATGTAAGCACGCTTTCAGAAATTTCACTATATTATCTAAAACCCAATAGCTTTGCCTTTCACAAAGCAGAAATTGGGAGGAATTTCCCAATGCAATCGAAGCACATTCCCTTGCAGTCAGTGTGTAGCTTCTGGACAATGCTGCCTTTATCATTTATTCTTATAAGATACAGTGGGGGAAATAAGTATTGAACACGTCAACATTTTTTTCAGCAAATATATTTCCAATGAGGTTATTCACATCAAATTTTCACCAGACATCAGTATTAACTCAAGAAATCTGGAAATATAAAGAATTCACAACATTAAAGTCCATAAATAAAGTTATGTGTAATAAAGTGGAATGACACAGGAAAAAAGTATTGAACACACTAAGAAAGAGCAGTTCTCCAAGGCAAGGTAAGGGTTTTTCATTACCAAGCTGTCACACAAGAAACCTCTCATGACGGGTAAAAGCAAAGAGCTCTCCCAAGACCTTCACAACCTTACTGTTGCAAAACATATTGATGTAATCGGATACAGACATATTTCAAAACTTCTGAATCCTCCAGTAAGCACCATTGGGCCCATTATCCGCAAGTGGAAGCAACATCAGTCCATCATCAACCATCCACGCACAGGAGCTCCTTGCAAGATTTCTGACCAGGAAGTCAGAAGAATAGTCAGAAGAGTAGCTCAAGAGCCAAGGACCTCTCGGAAAGCACTCCAGAAACCTTGGAGGCAGCAGGTACCATCGTCACAGAGAAAACAATAGGCAATGCACTCCACTGCTCACGCTCACCCCGCAAGACTCCATTACTAAAGAAAAGGCATGTCGAAGCTTGATTACAGTTGGCTACAACTTATTTGGGCAAGCCTATGAAATACTGGGAGAGTTTAGTCTGGTCAGACGAGAGCAAAATTGAACTTTTTGGCTGTTACACGACACACCATCTTTGGAGAAGAAATGCCACTGCACATCACCCTAAAAACACCACACCAACAGTGAAGTTTGGAGGTGGAAGGATCATGGTGTGGGGATGTTTTTCATCACATGGTACTGGCAGACTTCATATAATTGAAGGAACGATGAATGGAGCCCTTTACCAGGAGATTCTTGAGAAGAATCTGCTGCCATCCACCAGGATGATGAAGATGAGACATGGATGGACCTTCCAGCAGGACAATGATCCAAAACATACAGCAAAGGAAACTTTCAATTGGTTTCAGTGAAAAAAAATCAAGGTGTTAGAATGTCCCAGTCAATCACCTGGCTTGAATCCAATTGAACAAGATTTAAAGACAATATGTTTAGAAGAATTTGCCAAAATCACACCTGAATACTGCGGCCCATTAATTTCTTCATACAGGAAGTGTCTTGAAGCTGTCATTACAAACAAAGGCTTCTCCGTTGAGTATTAAATAAATTTCAGTTAGCGTGTTCAATACTTTTTTCCTGTGTCATTCCGCTTTATTACACATAACTTCATTTATGGATATTAATGTTTGGATTTATTTATGTCTGAGGCTTTCTTGAGTTAATACCAAAGTCTGGTGAAAATTTCATGTGAATAGCCTCATTGGAAATATATTTACTGAACAAAAAATGTTGACGTGTTCAATACTTATTTCCCCCACTGTATTTATGAAGAAATGTGCATGGCTTTCACTTAACATGCAAAGACGCACTGACGTACAGACGGGTCCATAAACACAAGCGCAGTACTAAGAGCTGTTTATATTTGATCAGTTATCATTGTATTTGTCTTCATTAATGTAACTGTGCACTGTATAATATGTAAATGAATGTCTAGTATCTTGATGTTCAAGTCACCTTAAAACTTTTGCTTGTGTTCTGTAGTTTGTTTGTGAAACCTCTGATGATGCTATGCTATCTGCTACTTGGAGCAAGCTATGGCTGCTGAGTGTAAAAGTGTCCAGCTTTACCACACTTTATTTCTCAGAGGTTCTAACACATTGTCCTGTTGTTAATAATTCTTGCTGGCTTCCTCAGCATGAATTGTCTAGAGCAGTGCTAACGCACAGTAGATTTGTGGCGATTCAGCCTAATATATAATGCCGATAATCCATGACTGACAAACTGCAAGCCAACACTCTCTCCAGCGAAAAATCTCAAGCCAATTGATGAAATTTTTTTTATTTTATTACTTTCTTAATCAATCAGTTGTTTGCCATTACGCTTGATTTGACTGGCTGCAGTGAAGTATAGTGAATAACACAACTAATAATATTAATAAGAAGAACAATAATAGAATGACGCTAAGAATAATAATGAAAAAAAAGATTTTTTTTTTTAAACAGTTCATTTTTTATTAAACATTTTTTGGTGCTTATATGAGGGTGGTTGCAGCACCACTGTAGAAGTATGTTGACGTCAGCTGTAATTCTCAGAAAATTACTCAGGGATTTTAACCTTTAATCTGTGCCAGTGTAAAATCATAATTTCTTAAATAATGCGGATGAGCTGATGGAAAAGTCGTCATTTTAGTTAAACAGCTCTTGGTCATGCGCTCGGACTGTATGTGTCCTCTTGTACTGCTTTCTGGTGGTGCATAGCATTGTGCAATTGTAAGATCTTCATGAAAACTGGTGCTTGTGTGTGTGTGTGTGTGTTACCTATTTCTAGTTCTTCATTTGCTCTTTACCCCCCAGTCACACAGTTCTTCATGCAGTCAGTCACCTTCTTTCATTCCTCGGTTACTTTTTCTTTCATTCTTTGGTGCAAATGTTATTAAACCCCTCATAACTTCCTGTGGCACAAAACTGATTGAGGATGACTGGTTCTTTCCTGGCTGCTCCGATCCAGCATTGGCCAATCGGCAGCGGGAGTTGGAGGAGGAGTTGGCTCAGGCTCGAGGGCTCCGTCCACAAAAGGGCAAGAAGGCGGCAAGCTCCATCCCCCGCAACCTGCAGGTACAAGCAGTGTTGCTATATTAGTACAGTCTGGTCAATAGAGATTCAGGGTAAAACTGGGAATTAAACACAGCTGGAGGTGACTTTTGATAAGAAAATTGGTCAGCAGCTGTTAATTTATTCCACCAAGGGCGTAACCATGGTATGGACATTGGGGGGGTCCAACCCATTAAACACGCAATCTCGACTTTTAAACCAACTCATAAAGGATGGCTACCTATGGAACTAAATTCAACACTATATATGTTGTAATTACAATTTCCCCACAGATGCTTCCAAGTAAAGGCGTTCAAAAGGAAAAACTTTAGGAATTTTTCTTATTTCTTAACGAACTTGGCGGGAGGATATGCAAGTGAATGTAACTTTAATGGTCAAAACCTGGAAGTGACGTTAGCCTAGCCTACTTCGTGGGTGTGCAAATATCAAAAATTAATTGACGTTCTTAAGAACAAACCAAGCCATGGTATGATGCCTTCTATACTAAGCTAAGGTTATCTATTATTTAGGTATCTAGTTACTTACTGTCTGGAAAAAAAGCTTGTATGCTCTGCTGCACTTTTCTACGCTTGTCTGCTGTCTCCATTTCTTACAGACTGAGCTGCTAAAATATATAAACAAACTTGCGTTGAGTATGGGCGCAACCAAGTGTATAATTGGAGGGGGGGCACACACCGATTTTCCTTAACAAACGGAAATATATTTAAAAGGAATAGACATAAAAAAAAATAGAATAGATGAAGAAAAGACACATCCGTTGGCAGATTTCATTTAAGGGGGACATATAGAAAATATTTTCTACTGTATATTGGGGGGGAGGTGGTGGGCGGGGGGGCAGATTGGTATTTCCTCAACATTGGGGTGGACACGACCCCCCAAAAGAATGCGTGGTTACGCCCATGAATTCCACTTCCACTTAATAAAAAAACAAGTTGGATAATATGAAGTAGATGCCTTTTTTTTCCACATGAATAATTATATTATATTATATATTTGTCATATATACATTTTATTAATAAATTATTTATTGTCATAGTATAAACAGGATTATCTCTGCATAAGGGGTGAGAGTGAACAGTTTAATAAGTTTAATAAAAATATAATTTTATAAATATGCATTACTGTATTAACATGAACTGGTATTAGAATAGTAACTTGTTTCAAAATAAAAGTGCACATTTCTCTGGATAAACAATCCACCTCTATCTGTTGCTGCATGCTGGAAATGTTATATAAATCAATAAATCAGTGCACCAGGCAACTGATTATTAGCTGATATTAGTCTGTTTATTTGCTAAGTGTTAATAAATAATTACATAATTAGCCTAGTATGATGAATGTTTGTTTATTTGACTATCTGATGGAATTGTGCTGTTAGTTTGTTGTCTTCTAATCAGTTGTGAGGATGCGACAGTTTAATTAGTTGTTATTCATAAATAATTAGAATTATTTATCATCATTATGTGCATTATGTATATGAGGGTACTTTTTATTTGTTTATTTGGAAAAATGTGTGTGTGTGTTTTTTTTTTTTTTTTCTTGAGTGTCCAAACACTCATGAATATTTCAATATTTATATGCAGATGTAGCAATAAATGAAAATTTCTAGTAGTAATAAATGAATATTTCTAATAAATAAGTTTAGCCATGTTCAATTATGGCATGTTTTTAAACAGTGTTTGACTCGTTGCTGTTTCAGGAGGACTTTGAGTTCGACAGGTCAACTTTCCCCGATTCCCACAATCCCTCTGGCAGTGTCACTCCGATGGAAGGGGAGAACATGGGAGGTTGGTGGCCTGAATTCACTGCCTCAAACTCAGGTGTGAAGCACACTAGACAGTTCAGCCTGGCATGTGCTCTCCTCATATTTTAACATCCCCAAATAGTGTATTTGGGTAAGACTCTCTACAAGTGCTCATGTTCATAAAGCATTATAGCTTTTTATTTATTTATAATTTGGTTATATGATTATGATTTTACTGCTGAAATTGATAACAAAATCAAGTGCTTGCGGTTTTTCTTAAATCTCTATGATGTTTAAACATTAGAAAGGTAATAAAATGTTTTGTTTGAACTCATTGAAAAATCAGGAACTTGTTACTGAACTATGAGGCTGTATTAGGCATGCACTGAGGTTATTCACGATATCTCCTGCCTTATTATTTCTATTTATCCTTTGTATTATGCTTAGCTTTTCTTATTGGTCAGCATTTAACTATAAATGAGCCTCAGCATCACCTTGCAACATTGATTATATCTCACTGCATGCTTGGATAAAAATACAAAGAAAAAGTACACAAATTTAGCAAAGTGGGAGTATACTAGTATGGCTAAATTGCTCACTTTGTAATACTAGTCAAAAAGTTGAATATGCTGCCTTGTCAGTTTGTGTTACATAAACCAGCTGAATGTAAACATGGGAGCAAATTAATGCAAATTTCCAGCGAAAGAATTTTCTCACTGTTTGAATTTAACTCGTATCTGGCGAACAATCTCACACAGAACCTTTATAAAGAAGATATCTTTTCAACGGGACAGACTTTATCTTAAGTTACTAAGGCAGCCTTCTGAATGGGTGTCATGATTCTTAGTAATATCTGTTAAGTTTTAAATAAATTTATTTAAATTTTGAAGCTTTGTTAGGCATTAAGCAAATTTCTATATATATATATATATATATATATATATATATATATATATATGTAAGTACTTATTATTATGAACATGGGCCTTTTAGGTCTTACTATTTTTTTTTTGTGGATTTGTTTTTTGCATTTGACCGTTTATCACACTTCACTCAATCTTATTCAAATGCATATTTTGTATTTTTATCTTTTTCTAACCCATCAATCAAACCAGTGTGATGGTCTCTTTGGTTGACACATTTTTTTGTAGTTTTGCTTTATTTTTGTAGATTATTCGGAGCATGTGCGTGCTGGATGAACTGCCTAGTCTTGGTTCTGTAGGCTGTAGTCCATGTTGAATGCCCTTAACAGATTTATTTTCGTGTAATAATGTTGGTGTGTATTGCCTTCATCTGTGGTAAGTGTTCATTTATCCATTTGTGTTTTGTGTGGTAAAGCGAATGTGTTGAAGGTTCCAGCATTTTCTGTGTAGCTTGAATGTATTCTTATGCTGTGACGTATTCATAGCATAATTAAGACACGCTTAAGTGTTCCCAAGTGGCGCAACATACAAGCATCCACCTTATCGTGCAGAGACACGAGTTCTAATCCCGACGGTGCCACAGCCATCCGTAGCTTGCTCTTCAAGAGAGCAAGAGGCCATGCTGTCTGCGTGATTGGGAATGGCGTACTCTCTGTCCCCTATCAATTACAGCGAACTGGTCGATCATGGGCATCTGTTAGCTCATGCATGCAGAAGGGAGCAGATCGTACTTTCCTCCGTGTGTGTTATGCTGCCCTTTGATGCAGCAATTCGAAAAAACGCAGATGGCTGGTCTCATGTGTCTCGGAGGAAGCACGTGATAGCCTTCACCCTCACTGGTAACTGTCATATGATAAGAGCAACCTGAGAATTGGCCAGGATTAAATTAATGAGACTAAATTGGGGGAAAATCTGATATTCTTAAGCCTCCCAAATAATGCACAACATCTCAACATATGATTTTCATTCATACGTCTTCCCAGAAGAGTGGAGGTTATTATATAACAGGAAAGTATTACATATATATTACATCTGGAAGTAGATGTTCAGAAAGCACATATAGATGTAATGGTGTCCACAAACCTTTGGCCATATAGTATACCTTCTGTGTACCTTTTTTTTTTTTTTGCTTCCCCTTATATAGTATGCATGTTTTAAAGTTATGTTTTCAAGTTTAAAATTCTAAAGTTTCTCAAGTTCAAAGTTTCCTGAATGGAAATGTAAAGTAACATTTCAGATTTTCAGATTATTTATTTATTTATTTATTTATTTTGGGTCCTGTTTTTTTGTTTATTTTGACCCAGTCTATATCTGATCTTTTAGAGGGTCTGAGGTCTGTTGTGGAAGAATTGGAGCTTGAAAGAAATCAGCTGCAGGAGCAAATCCTTGGACTAGAAGAGCGGTGTCAGGACTTGGAAGATCGACTGCAGTTACAAGCTCGCATTGAGTCCCTACAGGTACACCAAATTTTCCAAGGATGATTGAGTTATTTAAAAACATGGCCAGTCAACTTTCAAGCAGTTGGCATGGTTAGCATTGAGGTACCATGTATGTTTATATAAGGCCTCTTTAGTTGTATTTGCAAAAGGTGCTTGGATCTCAGCTTGCAATTATGTTTATTTTTTATCATTGCTTAATCTGTTGAATAATGATTACTTGTTACAATTACATTGTCCAATGTAATTAATATAACTAGTGTGTCAAATGGTTTATTTATTATCTCTTCATCTAAACAGTACTAAATTAGTAGCCTATACATACACGTTGCCATACCATTAAAAGCAAGTAAAACCTAACAGGTCTTCTTAAACTATTGATCTAGTGTTTCACATAATTAACTGCTTTTACTGAACCGTTGAAAATTTTACAAGTTGCTTCCATTATGTCATAATAACATCAACTGCTATAATCAGTGTTACTTACCAAGCTTCTCACTGCTTTGAAAGGCATCTTCAGTTTACATATACTGCGTTGCATGATGCTTGCGTTATTCATTTATTTAGTTAGTTAGTTAGTTAGTTAGTATAGAATATTTTTGCTATTTTATGTATTAATCACTTTGCTTCTTGTGTTTATAAGGAAGATTAAAAACAGTTTTAACATTATTTTATTTTATTGATAGTTTGACTGACTGAAATCAGTGCTGCTCACAGACTTAAAAAAAAAAAAAAAGCTGTAGCTTAGCTGTAGCCATTTTTTTTTTTTTTTCTTACAGTTACAGTCAGGTTGATATTTCTTGTTCTTTTTCTAGATGACACTTTTTGTCCCTTGTCCATATTTGGACATCCAGTAATTTGCATGTGCTCTTTCCAAGAACTTTGTAATGCATCCTTCTAACACAGGTGACCTTCGATGTAGATGAAGGAGGTTGGCCATTTTGGGTTTCTCAGGTGTGTGTTTTGTGTGTGAGAAGGTGTGTATATGTGAGAGCAGGTGTATGCATATTACACATGGTGTCATTTAATCTTGTGGCTTGGTTGTGTTTGTTGTACTCACTGCTCTCCTGTTTATGTTTGGGGTTTTGGTGATTTTGAAACTAACTTCCAGGTAAAGTGGTTTTCTGCCATGACCTTCACTATTTTACAGTACCTTTTGCCTTTCAGAATGAATCTGAGAAACTGCAAGCTCAGCTTAGCAGCCTGCGCAGTCAGCAAACCAGAGATGCTGAAAAGCATCAACTCCTTGTCACAAGTTTGAATGAACAACTCAAAGGGTAATATTTTTATTTATTTATTTAATTCCTTAATGCAAACATGCTAATGATATTTGTCAGCTATATTTGATCAGCCCAATTTTTTTTCACTTAAGTCTAATGTTGCCAACAAGTAAGGAACGCATTTGTAGCATTTAGCATCATGCAGACTGCATGTCTAAGTCATCACACACTCATGAGTCATGATATCACTTTTTTTCTCAGCAGCATAAGATTCAGATTGGAGGTAAAGGCAGAACTGTTTGTTAAGAGTTATCCTGGAGAAATAATGTAGTTCTTTTTCTTATTATTATTATTATTTGAATATATATAGCATTATATCGGATTAAAAGCTCACAGTCCACACCGTAACATGCGGGCATACTGGAAGCAGTGTGTTTGCTGTGTATGGTATAAATTGGACTACCCCTTTATTTATGCCTTATCCTGGGCAGGTTTAAATGATTTATTTCATTATACTTTATCAAATAGAACCAACTAAATTTGTTAGAAAATATCGATGGAGGCTACAAATAGAAGTGAGTGTGGAAACAGGCAGGATCGCTCAAACTCTCTGTGGGAGTGACCAAGTCTCACGCACATCTCTACTGGAAGTTTTTCTTACTTGTTTAGTTGGGACTTGGTTTGGGACAATTGTCGTTATTATCGGAAATTGCAGATTGCGGAATTGCATAAATTAAATATATTTTGGAAAATGTGGTGCCTGCAGCTTTAAAGATCGACAAAAAATAAATGTGTTATACACTGTAATGTGCGTTTCCTGTTGGCATATTTTGTATACTATATGAATCATATGAATGCTTTTGCTTACGAAATTTAAAGGGGGTTAAATTAAGACAGTGAATCAATGTGTTGTTTATCAGGGCTACTTCGCTATACAAGAATTCAATAAGTATCTCCACTGCTGTTCACCACAGAGCATATGCATACATCATTTATATAATTTTACATACATTTTATAATTTGCTTAGATGACTTTGGTTTTATAAGCATTCCTTAAGCATTCAACTTTTTAAAGAGGTATTAAAAAAAACAAAAAACAGATTAAATACTAATGCTAGTCAATAACCACTATTCCGTTATTTATTTATTTATTTATTTATTTATTAACTGTAATGATGTTACATGTACATGAAATACACTACCGGTCAAAAGTTTAGAAACACTCATTCTTTATTTTTAAAGCATTTTTTCCCCCACATTTTAGAATAATAATAAAGTCATCAAAACTCTGGATTAAAACAAATGGAACTATGGTAATTATTTTGTGATAAAAAAAATAAATTAAAATAATTTTGTATTTTAGCATCTTCACCCTTCCAGAAATGTATTCTTGGCATTTTCTCATCCGATTTCTTGAGGAATCCCCCTGAGATGCTTTTTTAAACAGTATTTAAGGAGTTCCCACCTATGCTGGACACTTATTGGCTGCTTTTTGGAATATTTTACTCCAAGTTATCACTTTAAAATATATATTTTTTTGTAAATAAAATGTTAGTTTTCCAATGAAAGAAATGAATATGTTGGCACAATTATATTTTTGTCTACAACACTGATTTCAAACATTTAATCATACACCTTCTGATCAAACGGGTTTTAAGATCATGAGAAACATTTCAGTCAAGTGTCTCCAAACTTTTGACCAGTAGTGAAGAATGAGCCCCTCATCGAACAATTGCATATTACACATGATCACACAAACCTAGTTGGGACCCACCATATATTGCAGCATCTTAATTTGTCACTGATGCGAATGTATTTTTTTTTTTTTAATGCATTTTCTTTACTTGCCAAATAAATGCACTTTAAATACTTCAAATTATTCATTTGTAACAAAACTTAACAAAAGTAATAACAGAAAAAATGTAAACAAATATCCCACTGATAAAATTCTGGGAGAAATTATTAGAACTTTTAACTGCAATAAATCAAGAATTAAATGATGATCAGGTACAGCTTGTTTTACATGGAATATGTTCCATATAATACCATTGTTATATGCAAATACTGCCAGAAATTTTAGTTTTTATTTTGTCCCTCTATAAATTAATTCATTCTGTAAATCAGGCTAAGCAGCACACAAGAGACTCTTGAATCATCTCTGATGGAGAAAGAGCACATACTCGCCCAAACATCGGAAAAACTACAGCTTATCGACAGTCTGCGAGATGGACTGAAGGAGAAGGAGGAGCAACACAAAGAAGTTGCTGATAAACTACTACAGGCTGAAAACAATGTAAGTAATGTTGCAGTTTTATAAGCTTTACACTTTAAATGTAAACTTTTTTTTTTGTAGATGATTAATTCAGTTGGTTTTCTTTATCCAGCTGACTGAAGTGACCAAGAAGTGCAGTACATTTGAGAAGCAGTGCACGGAAATGAAAGCAACAGTTGCAGAGCTCATGCAGAAGCTTAATGTGCTGAAGGAGAAGGTGAGCGATTTTATTAGTTTGAATATTAACTTCATAAAGGCCCAGAGTTATATAAGCAACTGCATCTAGTTTAACATGCAAGCTGAATGTGTCTTCATCTTAAATTAGAACTGCTGTTCATAGTAAATCAATGTAGGTAGGCCCGATAATATAGAGCCCTGGAGATGACTTAAAAATAATATTTAAAATAAAATTATTTTGCATGAGCACTGTGCTAAATCAGGGTCACAAAATAGGTGGAATTTGATGATTTGAATGTTTTACTCTTTGTGCACATGTTTTTGTGTGAAAATCCCAGGAGATCAGCAGTTTCTGAAATATGCTAATTGGCCCATGTAGCAACCCACAACCATGCCACTGTCAAAGCCACTGAGATCACATTTTTACCCATTCTGATGTTGATGCAAACATAAAGCTCTTGACCTCTATCTGAATGATTTATGGATTGAGCTGGTGCCACATGATTGACTGATTGGATAGTTGCATGAATAAGGAGGTGTACAGGTGTTCCTAAAAAAAAGTGGCCAGTGAGTCTATATGAAAATGTAAAAGTGTGCATTTGTTTTTTTTTTGCTGCTGTTGGTGGGAAACGGTGAACTACAGCAACACGGTGTGCAAACTGCAATTTTAGTGGCAGGCAAATACGGAAGATTAAAATGCTTGCTATGTCACTGTGATGTACACAGCAAAGTGTATATTGTTTTTTTCTTTCTCTCTAAGCAGACGGGTTTGTAGTTCAGAAAATACAGAGTATGAACCGACACCTCATGACATTCTTTTTTTTATTATGACTTTTCAGACGCAGAGACAAGAAGCTATGATTGAATCGTTGCAGAGCGACTTGGATCAAACCAATGATGAGCTGGATAAGCTAAACACCACACATTTAGAAGAAAGAGTGCAGCTTATTCATGATCTCCAGAGCTGCGAAAGAGAAATTGACAGCCTCAAAGATATTATTGCAGACAAGGACAAGGAAATTTCAGCTCTTTCGGGCAATATGATGGAATACGCAGAGCAAATTCAAGAGCTTAAACAGGAGATAAGGCATAAAGAGGAGGATTTAGTTCGTATTGAGAGTGCTCTGGTTAAATCAGAACAGGAAGCTCAAATCATTAGAGAATCACAGTCTTCTGACCAGCATTCCCTTAATATGAAAGTAGCTGAGTTGATGGACCAACTCAGGGTCTCGGAGAGTGATCTAAATGAGGCCCGAAAAGACAAAGAGTCAAAATTAAATGAAATTAAGGAACTGCTTAATCAACTGGAAGAGGACAAGCTCACGATACAAAAGCTCAACATGGAAATTCAGAAGCTGAATGCAAGTCAGTCTGCTCACCTTACCGAATGCGAAACTCAAATTTCATCACTGAAGGAACAAATGCTCACTGCTACTCAAAAACTTCAAGACTCTGAGGATGTTCTTGTACAGCTAAAGGACACCAGAAATTCCAATGAGAAGCTTAAAGAGCAGATCATCAACCAGGAACAGACTTACGAGAAGGAGATGAAGACTCTCAAGGAGGAACGTAACAAGCTGCTGGCAGAGGTTACAAAATATAATAACGAACTTAAGTCTTTATCCAGTCAGCTTCAAGAACAGGTCAAGTGCCAGGAACAGGTAAAACTTGGGGTTGAAGAGAAACTGGAAACTATAACATCGCTGGAGGAAAAGCTTAGGACTGTGCAGGAAAAGACAGAAGAAGAAAAGAAGATACTACAAAAAGAGTTGGCTGGCAAAACGAAGACCATTTCAAAGCTGGAAGCAAAGTTGAAATCACTTAAGGGTGAAAATCTAGGTCTTCAAAAATCTCTTGAGGAGAATTCACAGACCCAAAAACAACTTTTGCAAGAATCCCAGGAAAAAATGGATGTAGTGCACAACCAGAATGTCAGTTTGCAGTCCCAAGTGGAGGACCTTACCAAACAGAATCACGTTCTTAAGCAGGAAGTTGAGAACAAGGTTCAGTTGCTGCAACAAGTTTCAGAGGAGAAAGACATGCTTCTGAGGAAAACAGCAGAACTTGAATCGCAGCATGTGGAAAATGGAAAAATGCTAGAAGACCTGATTAAAGATAAGGAACAGCTCAATGATCGAGTCACAGAGCTTGAGCAAAACAAGCAGTCTCTTTCTGAACATCTGTTGGAGAAGACAAGCGAGTGTAGTCAGCTTAAAGAGTTATTGGAGAACAGTAAAGAGCTGGTCGGTCTTTTACAAAGCCAAATTGAGGCCTTGAACACTCAGGTAAACGAATTCAACTGTAAAATATCAGAAAATGAGATGGCTCTGGTTGAGAAAAGTGCACAAATAGATGCTCAGCAGAGTGAAATCCTGCAGCTACAGGAGACCTTGAATTCAGGGCAATATGAGAAGGATAACCTTTTACAGCAACAAGCTTCTCAGTTCACTTCTTTACAGAGTGAACTTGCACAACAGAGGGATCTTTTTTCAAAGCTTCATATCGAGTATGATTCCCTCAGAGAAGAAAGTACACAACTCAGTCAAAGCCTTCAGGAGCGAAACACAGCTCTCAGTGATAAGACTCATGAGTGTCAAACCCATATAAATGAACTGGACAAGAGGAACGCATCTCTTGCTTCCCTCAGCAGTCAGTTAGGGACCATGAATGAGCTTAATGCCAAACTTGAGGCTGAAAATGGTGACATGAAAAAGTCCCTAGAAGAGTTGCTTGCCAATAACAAGAAACTAACTGAAGAATTGACTCTCAGGCAGGCTAATATTATTGAGCTTCATAACAACATTCAGGCACTGAGCACGCAAAACCTACAAATAAGAGCTTTATATGAGAATAAAGAGATGGAGCTAGCTGAGTTAAGTCAGGTTGTGTCTGAAATGGATAAAAAGGTAGCAATGACACTGGAAGATAAGGGAAATCTTGCTTCTCAAATCTCAATCCTCACTGAGCAAAATAGTAACATTCAAAAAGAGCTAGATGATTTAGCAAAGGAAAGAAGCTTTTTAAATGACAAAATATCTGGGTTTGAGATGCAGCATGCAGAAAAGCGTAAAATTATAGAGGGCTTGCTTAAAGATAAAGAAGAGCTTAGCAAAACAATAGAGCAAAAGCAGGAAACTGTACGTGAAAAGACTACTGAATGTGAATCTCTCTCAAGACAGTTAAAGGAGAGCAAAGAGACCATAAACCACTTGAATGAACAGGTGAAGATGTCAGATTCTCAATTTAATATCAGTTTTGCTGAAAAAGACCAGGTAATTTCAGATCTCCGTAAACAGCTCAAGGGTTATCAGGACCAGCTTACTCAGCTGCAAGAAACTCTCTCATTACTTCAGGAGCAGGGCAGTGCTCTTAAGTCAGGACTTATGGAAAAAGATGCTGTTTTACAACAACAGTTTAAGGAGTGTTCTTCCTTACAAGGTGAGCTTAATCATCAGCGAGAGCTTTACACAAACCTCCACACTGAGAACGAGAAGCTTAAAGGGGAATGTTCACAATTGGTCCAGGATTTGAAAGTGAAAGAAGGTGAATGTTGTAATCACACTGACGAGCTCAACAAAAGAAAGGAGTCACTTATCTCACTTAATAGTCAGTTGGCATCCACAAATGAAAATGCTGCAAAGCTTCTCTTGGATAACGAGCATCTTAAAAGTTCTTTGGAGAGTCATTTAGCAGAAAGTGCAACACTGAAAGAGGAACTGACCCAGAAACGAGTCGAGCTGGTGAATCTTCAAGATAACATTCAGGCACTAAGTGAGGCAAATAGTACAATGAAAGCAGAACTCCAAAAATTAGTGGGAGAGATATCCATAAAGAAAGAAGAAATCTGTGCTCTTCAGAGTCAGTTGTCCAACAGGGATGGCGATTTAACGTGTTTGACTCAGCAGCTAGCAACCGAGCGTTCCAAAGCCGAAAGCTTACATCTGGAATTGCGGCAAAAAGAGGAGTCATTTAGACAACAGGAGACATTCTTGAGTCAATTACAGGTCAGATTTGAATCAGACGAAGATCAGATCAGCCAGAAAATGGAAACCATTGCTGAGCTACAGAGGGATGCTCAGAACTTACAAAGATCACTGCAAGAGAAAGATGTCTTGCTGCTCCAGAAAGATCAAGAGATCGCTCAGTTGGGTGAAAAGATAACAGCAGAATTAGAGCTGTCTAAAGCGCGAATGAAATCTGACATGGAGGTCATCTCTAAATTACAAGGAGACTTGCAGATGTTGTTTGAGAAAAATGACTGCCTAATTGCTGCTGTAGCAGAAAAAGATGCTCTGTTGAACAATGAAGTAGAAAAGGAGCTGAGCATGAAGGCTAGTGCTGCGAAGCTTGAAGACACAATTTCCCAACTGACTTGTGAAGCACAGGGCTTATCCTCAGAGACAGCACAACTCAGGGTCATAATAGCTGAGAAAGATCAGGTCCTTCTTGACACTACATCTAAACACTCCGCAGAGGTCAGCAACCTGAATGAATCCCTGAAAGTCAAAGATTTAGAAAATGACAACTTAAGACAAGAGTTGGCCCGACTCCAAGAATCGGTTTCAGTATTGAACAGCAATCTTGGTGAACAGTCTGCAGAGGTAGCAAGACTAAAAGCAGCCCTTGAAGAAAGTGGTTGCACTATGGTGGACCAAACTAAAGCTCTTCAGGATCTTCAGAGGAAGGCTGATGAGGCTGCCTTGTTCAAGAGTCAGTTTATGGAAAGTACAGAACTAGTGTCTGAGCTGCAGAGTCAAACTCAGGCACTCAAGGAAGAGACTGTGAGGCTTTCCATAGCAATAGAAGAGAAGCAAAGTGCCTTAACAAACCTTCAGGATAAATTTGCTTTTCAAGTGGAAGAACTTCAAGAAGCAAAGAATCTGCTGTCCCAAAAGAATGAAGAATTGTTGAACCTCAGCCAGATGATAAGTGAACGAGATGGACAAATATACGCCCTTAAACAGGATTCGTTGTCGTTGCAGAGTGAGATCCAACAACTACGATCGTTTAATTCTGACGTTTCAAAGCAAAAGGATGATGCATTAGTTGCCCAGCAAATGAACACCAACTCCCTGACTATAGAAATTGAGAGATTAAGGGAACAGCACCTTCAAGTTGCAGCCCAGGTTAATTCCCTGACTGAGAACCTTGAGCAAAGGGAATTGGCTCTACATGCTATTAATAATCAATACACTGCTCAGGTAAAACATACAGAGCATGTCATGTCAGAGATACAACAAATGAATGAGTTGTGCAAGAAGCTGCAAGAGGAAAACAGTTTGACCAAGCAGGAGCTAGAGCGAGTCAACAGTGAAAAGACACAAAAGGAAGAAGAGGTCCATAAATTAGTTCTGGAAAAAGAGGAGTTCAGAAGGAATTACAGTTCTGAGATTCAGCGGACACAAGAACAGCTGCAGCTCCAAAGTCAACAGCAACATGGTAGCATGGAGAATATGAAGACGGAGATGGAGCAGCTCCAGGTCCAGGTTAGTGCCAAAGATGATATTATCACCGGATTGAAATCAGAAGTTCAGAGAGTTGAACAAACTCTTCAGGAGTCTGAAAAAGAGTGGCTTTCAGTTCTTGATAGGGAAACACAGGCTAAGAATGTCCTTGCTGAGCAGCTCAAAGAAATTGAGCATGAATTGATGTCCAAAGACAGTAAAGTGCATGCTCTGAAACAGGACCTAGATCATTTAAATGAAAAGTTAGCTGAAGCCACACTGGCTATTGAACAAGGCTCAGAGAGACTTAAGGAGAAAGAATTGGATGCTTTAATGAGTCGAAGCAAATTAGAGGAGATTGTGTCCACCGTTCAAGTAAAGGATAGGGAGAATACTGAATTAAGACAGGTCTTACATGATAAGCAAATAGAGCTCCACAAATTGGAAGAAAGCCAGGAGTATGCTCAGAAAGAGGTATCCCGTTTAACACAGTCCATGTCAGATAAAGAAGTGGCTTTTGTAGAAGAAAATGTTTCCTTGCAATCCACAATTAAACAGTTGCAAGAAGACCATAAGTCTCAAGTATCTTCCTTTAAACAGGAATTAGCTAAGTTAAAAAAGGAGCTAGAGCAAAGGCATGTGGAGGGCCTAGACAATAAAAGGGATAGTGAAAGCAAGATCGCTTCATTGTCTATAAATATTAAAAATCTTGAAGAAAAACTCATGACAGAAATCCAGAAATCAGAAATGCTCAAAGAGACTAATTTGAAACACAGTGCACTTATCCAAAAGAAAGATGATGAAATCAGTTGTATGAGCATTCAGATCAGTCAGCAAAAAGAACTGCTCACTGCACTCAGCCAGCAGTTAAAAGTGAGGGATACATCAGTAACACAGGTGGTCGCAGCTGCCTCAAATGAAAGGATAAAACATGAGGAGCAGAAAAGCAATCTGCTTTCACAGCTGGAAGAGACAAAAGGACATCTGTCTCTTTGCCAAAGTCAAATGGAAAATACAGAATTGGAAAACAAGACTTTGGTGAAAGACAACAATGAACTTAAAATTGAAATTACCCATGTAATTAAAGAAAAAGAGGCCATGAAGAAAAAGCTTCAAGCAGCGCTTGTTGTCAGAAAAGATTTGCTGAAGAAAATAGAGGAACATGAAAAACAAAATGCAGAAAGTGCAGAGAACAAAGTAGAAATGTCAGCTTTGCAGGAGAAATTGGAAGAACTAAAGATGCAAATACACTCTCTCAAAAAAGAGCATAATACAACTGTTTCTGATCTTAGTCAGCAATTAAAGGATAAAGACAGTAAAATCAATGACTTATTGCTCTTCATGTCAGAAAAAGAGCAGATCATAGTGCAAATGGAAGACAGTGCTCATTGTTTACAAGGCAGATTGAAGGAACAGGAGGAGAATTTGATTTCCACGCTCCAGAAACTAGAAGAACAGAGGCATTTAATTGACCAGCTGCAAATTACCAGCGATGAAAAAGATGTTGCTTTTGAGACTGAGAAGCTGAAATTGAGTGCCAAACTTGAGCAACTTGAGAAAGATGTCAGCATGACCGACAACAATGCAAGGAGAGAGATATCACGTCATACTGAAGAATTAGAAAATGAGTTGACCAAGGTAAAGAAAGAGAAAGCCGAGCTGCAGAAGAAAGCTCATGCTGCATTGTTGGCCCGCAAAAAATCTCAAGAAAGTCAGAAAATGTTAAACGATGAGCTTTGTGAAATCAAGACCAACTTCAAATCTCTTCAGGAGAAGCACGATCAGCAAACACATGAATTTATGGCTGTCCAATCGAGTTATGATCTCAAAGTTCAAGAGCTAGAATGTGTACTACAGAATTCAAAATGTCTGCAAGACAAAATAGAGACCTTAGAGAGAGGGATTGAAGAAAGAGAAACATCCGTGCAGCATTTACGAGTATCCTTAGAAGCACAGTCAGTGCAAACATCATCGCTTCTTGAAGAGCTAGAGTGTTTTAAACAAAACCTGGAAAATGTGAAATCTGAATTGGCTCGTAAAGATGATTTACTAATCAGTTTGAAAGAACAGTCCAAAGAAATGGCAGAAAACATGATGTGTGCAAGATCTGAACTTGCTAAAGAAATCACAGAGAAGAATGATGAAATTGCAAAGCAAAAGGCTTACATCCAAACTACTGAACAGCAACTTAAGGACCTGCAACAAAGCATGACCAAGCTGCAATCTGACAATCAAAATCAGTTGGATATGATTAGTGCATCTGTTGAAGAAACACGATCATCCGTACTTTGTGAACAGTTAGAGGGTCTTAAACAGAAATTAGAAATGATAACCTATGAAATGGTCCATAAAGATGAACTACTGGTCAAGTTCGAGGAAAGATCCAAAGAAATGGTTGAGAAGTCACTGTTTGAAAGATCTGAACTTGTTAGAGAGATCAATGAGAAGAACCAAGAAATTGAGAGCCAAAAGTTATGCATTCAAACAATCGAAAGACAACTTGAGCAGCTTAAAGAAAATATGACCAAGCTACAGACTGAGAATCAGAATCAATCGGCATCTTTTGAAGAGCTTAAATTGAGTTTGAAGGCAGCTGAAAGTGAAGAATGCAAGAAAAACCAGAATGACATGGAAAGACTTCGTCAAGAAAGAGATGTCGTAACGACAGAGCTGGAGTCTGCCTTACAAATGGTCACTCAGAGATCGGAACAAGTGCAAGCTTTGCAGAATGAATTAACCGTAACTCGGCAGCACATTTCTGTGGAACGATCCCAGTGGCAAGAAGCAAAATCTGAAGTTGAGCAACTGAAATTGGAAATAGAAACACTACAGAGAGAAAAAGAGAGCTGCATCATGAACTTTGAAAAGTCCAAACAGGATTTTGCACAACTTGAGTCACTGATAAAGCAACTTGAAGCACAAAACAAGGAGCTTCTGATTAAGAATGAATTACTTGACAAGAGGGTTGCATCAGACAATACGCCATCCGTACCATCTGAATGCTCAAGAGTGACCTGCGAACAGCAATCCCATTTTAAAGAGGGTTCTAATAATCCTCTGTTAGAGTTTCAGTCTCTGATCTCAGAAAAGGAGGCACTCATATCTGCTCTAGAACAACAACTTCAGAGACAAATTCATCTCCATGAGGTAGAAATGGAAAAAATGAGAATTGAAGTCAGTGAGCGGCAACAAAAACCAGCAGAAATTGGAGAAAATAAGTCAGTAGATCAGCTAACAAAAAAACTTCAAGCTGCTTTGATTTCTCGTAAGGAGCTTTTGAAGGAGAACCGGGCTATCACAGAAGAAATCCAGAAACTACAATCAAAGAATGAACATATTCAAAGTGAAATGTCATCTTTAGAAAGTGTAGTTTCTGAACTCAGACGTCAGAAAAATGAACTGGAAAGTAACATGTCAAAGCTAAATGCTGAAAAACAGAACCTTGCCACAGATGTGGATCGAATTCTGAGTGATAATCACAACTTATCTGCAGCCTGTGAAAGCCTTAAACTTACAATCGAGAACATCACCCAACAGAAGCAAGCCTTCTCATGTCAACTAGAGTCCCTAAAAGATTCACAGACTGAGGAGTTATCCGAATGGAAATCCAAGCATGCCGATTTGAAGCAGGAGTATGAATCTCTCCTCCAAGCTTATGAGAATGTTAGCAGTGAAATGGACAAGATGAGGCAGCTTCTTGAAGGTGCTAAGAGAGAGAGACAGGAAGCTCTTTTAAAGTCTCACAAATATGAATCTGAAAGGGACATTCTTGGAAAGCAGATTGGTGAATTAGAGGAAGAAAATGACAAAATTAAAGAAAAAATTAGAAAGATTGTCAAGTTGAAGCAACAAAAAATTGAAGAGCTTGAAGTGGAAAATGAAAAGATAAGAAAGGACCTGATGTCTTTTGATGACAAACAAAAATGCACAGTTGATGAATTAACTTTAAGAAATAATCAGTTGGAAAGTGAAATGAAGTCCCTTCAAGAATCATCAGCGGAGCTCCGAGGACAGATGTGTGAACTTCAGCAGGATAACCAGATCTTGGCAGAGGAACTCAGAGAAACAAGCTTATCTCTTGAGAAGTGGCACAAGGAATCGAAATCGACTGAAAGTAGTCTGCAGCTCAAATTAAGTGAGGCTCTCCATTTGAATGAAACTTTCACAGAGCAAATAGAGACTCAAAAAACAGATTTAGCAGTACATAGTGAGATGGTTGCACTACTACAAAAGGAGAAGTCAAATCTTACTGAGAAATTAAAACAGTCAGAGCATGAGCATGAAGTAGAGGTGCGTGAGCGAGACAAAACTATATCAGATCTTCGGCAGGTGATCGAAAGAAATACACAAGAAGCCATAAACCTAAGTGAAAAGGTTACCATTTTGGAAGATGACAAATGTATGCTGCAAGAGGAACTTGAGAATGTCCAAGAGACATCTGATAAGGTAAAAAACGAAAACGAGTATTTGGAGACTGTGCTTCTAAAAAATTCTGAAAGAATTGATGAATTGACTGAGGCAGTTAATGTCTTGCAATCACAAAGACTGCAGCTCTCAGCTCAACTGAAGGAAGTCAAGGAGGACAAGGCAAAGGTTTGTCAAGAAAAGGAACAGCTACACTTGAAGCTTGTGAAAGAATTTGAAGAGAAGCTCAAAGCTTTGCAAAGAGGCACCGAAGGGTCTAAAAACATGAAGAGGGAACTTCAAGAGTTGCTAAAAGAAAAGCATCAAGAGATCAACCAACTACAACAGGATTGTATTAAATATCAGGAACTGATTTTGAATCTAGAAAGGTCTTTAAAGCACTCTGAGACCCAATATCAACATGTACAGAAGGAGCTCAAAGACATGACTGAGAAGGTCACAGATTTGCAGAAGGAGAATGGGAGTCTTGAAAAAGAACTTAAAATGCACAAAAATATTCTTAACGAGACCAGTAAGGAACTGTCCAGAGTAACATCTGAGAAAGATGTACTTAAGCAGAAACTTGCAGAGAGGCAAGAACGGTCTGAATTTGAGTCGGCGGAAAAGGAGAAGGCCTTGGAAAAAATGGCGGAACAGCAGCAAGCCCTTTTGAAAGAACAGCGGTCTGAGCTGCAGAAACAAATCAATGACTTGCAAGAGCAGAATAACAGGGAAGCTCAAGTTATTGCATCCTTACACAAACAAGTTGAGTCCAGAGATTTGCAGATTAAAACTCTGAAGAGAGAAGCAGAGACTAATTCGGCCAAACTAGCAGTGTTGACTGTAGATCCAAACATTAGCGATGCTACAAAGCAATGGGACAATATATTCCAAAAAGTTTTGCATGATAAGGATAGCCAGCTTCTTGAACAAAGCTTGGTTATTATTCAACTGTCAGAGGACAATAGCGAGAAAGCTAGAGTGCTAAAAGATATGCAGGTTACGAACAGGAAATTGGAGGGGACTTTGAATGAATATTCGGTTGCAGCTGCAGCACACCAAAGGCAGCTCTTTGTAATGCGTGCAAGCAATACTGAACTCAATCAAAACCTTGAAATACTTACAAAACGGTCATCCGAACAAAGTGCCTTAATTGATAGGTTAGTAAATGATAAAAGCACACTTGTGAAACAACTTGATGAGCAAAAATACTCTGTTTCCCAAGTAAAGTCCAGTCTTGAGCACTCATCTAAAATGTTATCAGACAAAGAATCTGAGCTCCTTTTAGTCCAGGCCCAGTACAGCAAACTTCTAGTTGACTTGGAGAAACAAGAAGCCATTTCATTGCACTTGAAATCTCTTATTCAGAGCAAAGATTCTGAGATATCCTCTCTGTTATCCTCAAAAGATGGGCAGTTGTCAGGGTATCTGGAGCAGCTTCAGGCTAATCATCATGCTCAATTAGCAGGGTATGAGGATAGATTAGCTGCTCTCTATACCAAGCAAGAAAGTTCTGAGAAAGAAGTGAAGGTTTTAGAAAGCAAAGTCAGAAGTCTTCAGACCAGATTGGACAGAGGTGTTCAGGAGAAGGAACAGATGCTAATAAATGTTGACACTTTAAGGAACTCAATATTGTCTTTGCAGTCTGAGAAAGAACGTTTGACCTCAGAATTAAAGCAGATTAAGGAACAGGGTAAAGAAGAATCTGCTGAGAATGTGACCAAGAGCTTAAAACAAGAGATCAAAACCCTTCTTCATCAGATGGATGACCTCAATTCAGAGAATGCTATGCTCAAAGCGCAGCTCATCAGATACAGAGAGGATTTAAACCAGGTGTTATCCCTTAAAGACAACCAGCTGAAGGATCTACTCAAAAAGCAGCAGGATTCAATAAGAAACCTTGAGAACCAAAAAAGAACTGTTGAAATGCATCATCGTGATGCCCTTCTAGAGGCACAGAAGGAAGCAGAGGAAATCAAAGCCTTAAAAGAAGAGAAAGCTAACCTACATTCTCAGGTACAAGAACTGCAAGACAGTTTATCGGCCTTACAGAAGGAGAGACAGGAGACAAATGAGAGTAAAGTGATTGCTGATTTGCAGCAAGCCATAGCAGCGAAAGCTTCTGAATGTAATGAACTTCAGCAAAAGTTGTTTACCCAAAAAGTGGCTGCAGATGACTTAAACAGGAGCCTAAAGGAAACTATCAAAAAGTCTGAGAGAAAATTGGTGGAGGCTGAAGAAAAATATAATGAAGAACTAAGCACTTTTGAGCGTGAAGTTAATTTGTTGAGAAACGAGAGAGAAACTGCAGACCAGAGGGTTGCAGATTTGGCCAGAGACATTATGCAAGCAGAGCAGGATTTGTCTGAAGCTAAAAGCCAAAACAAAAATCTGAAATCTCAGAATGAATCGCTTGGGAAAGCCATGGCAGCGCTGCAAAATGACCGGGATCAGCTCATCGACGAGTTCAAGATTTTACGCAGCAGATACGATGAAGAACTCAGGGAAGCTACAGCGTCCATGAATAAATATGAGCATCAGCTAAATGATTCCACCTCAGAGATATCAGCTCTTGCTACAGAAAAGAATGTCTTGGTTCAAAAGCTTCTGGCACTGGAAAGCAAAGATCCACACTCCAAATTATCGGCGCTGGTGAACGATCTTTCACAAGCAGTATCAGAGAAAGAGGCCCAGCTTAAACAGGCATCGCTGGAGAAGAGCTCCTATAGCAGACAGGTTAATGCATTTTCTAAAGCAATGGTCAGTCTGCAGTCTGACCGAGACAGACTGTTGGAGGAACTCAGGAAGGCCAAGAAGGAAGTCGAACATGGACAGCAAACAAGCCCTGATAGACTCAAGTCTATAAAATCGGAGGATTCCAATAGCCTTAGCATCAGTGTTGGTGCTCTTCAGACTGAGAGAGATGGCCTGGTGAGTCCTAGGCTGTGTCTCTGATTAGATTCAGTACTATTTGTAGCATGTGGGCATTCACTAAGGGCATGCAAGTCTGGTTGGTGTGCTTTGATGTGGCTTTGATTTTGGATGTGCTAGAGCATGGGATTCTGTCTTTAAACTTTTTTGGCTCAAAATGACCCATTGTACATTTGAACCAAAAAGTAGCTGTCCCATTTCTTCCATCTCTTTTGCACCAGGCATGGGAATGGCTTTTGGGGCCCTCTTTCCATCAGTATTGCTTATGTAACTCATCACTGAGATTTAGTGGAGATCAATTGGTATTTGTACCCTTACAATCCTATAAAGTACAAGGAGATGGCTTGAAGCCATGGGACAGAACATTAAACAGATTATGACTGTTTTCAGCATTTTAGATTTTTTGTATTTTCTGCTATAGCTTTTAAAGACAATCTCTGTTTTCCCTTCCAGCTTAAGGAGGTTGGAAATTTGCGGTCTCAGAATGCCGAGCTGGTGGAGTTGAAGCAGAAATATGATGACCAACAGAGGGCGCTGCAACAAGCACACGTTTACAAACAACAGTTTGAAAAAGACATTCTGGGATACCAGGCAGAGCTGGCAGAGCTGAGGTAATTCTAGGATAATTCTCTTTTCTTTTCTTTTCTTTTCTTTTTTTTTTTTTTAGAGAGAGAGAGAGAGAAAATTCTGTCATTCTTCACTAACTGTGAAGTGTGTTCCTCTTGGCTGAAAGCAGTATAGACAATAATACCATAGGGAAGTAACTGAATCTGTTAATTATTATTTAGTAAGAGACAATTAAAGCTTGGGAAGATTGATGCCAACTATCACAATGACTATCAGGTTGGACGTCTGCAGGTTTAAGAGCAACAACAATAGTGTTGTATCTCGAAAATATTTGTTTCATTGTAATACTATCTTCAACCTGTGATAGTTAGGGGGCATGATAGGACAATGGAATACTACACTATTGTAATTACAGTCTCACAAGCTGAAGCTTTACAATGTGTTCCAGGCTATGAGGCACACTTTTCCTGCTGTCTATAAAGCTGTAGCCAGTGGAAAACTTAAGAATCAGCATTAGGAAGTTTCTGTTATTTTCTCATTCTGGAATCTTGCCTTGTGGTAGCAAAAGTGAATGATGAGATTTAATTATTAACCATTGGAGTGCATCAGACTTTATTAGATTTTCCAGGCCTGAGAGAGGGACTAAGATCAAAATTGTACAGTTTTAGAGACAGTATTAATATGGGAAATTAAAAGCCTTATACATTATTGCAGTTTATACAATAAAATTATTGTTGTTGTTTTGTTGTTTCAGTTTTAAGTAATGGATTTTTATTTATAATTAGGATCAAATAAGGGGTAAATAAGGCAGTAGCGTTTGATCGGGGGAACTATTATATGAAGTCATAGTTATTCTTTCCTTTGTTACACAACAGGACTATTCAGGTTTTTTGTTTCTGCGACCGATGCTGGTCCTCTGTGTTAGTTAAGCAAATCTGTCAATGCTGGTGATAAATGTAGCATGATGGATATGTCCACGCTGTCCTTTCAACATGCCGGAGTGCACTACCCAGAGCAGTCTATATTTAAAGATACGTATTCTAAAGGACAGAGCTGTCACTTAGAATAGCCTGCTGCATCATTCTTTAAAATGACCTGTTTTTAATAAATAATTCATGAGCTCTTAACGAAATATTGTTGCATTTTAACGACACTCAATATTGACGCCACTATGTGCTACTCATTAACCTCCCTATAGCTTTTTACCAGTGAGTATGCAGTGATCTGTATGAATTGTAGTGTAGTATTCTGGTAATCTGGTAATAAACTGACTGATATCTTAATTTGAATGAAACCCGTTAATGTGCTAACGTCAACTAACTGAGGTCAGTATGAAAGGTCTTTCTATCCCATGATCAGTATGATAATCCATTAAATAGAGAAATAATCACAGTGCGAGTTTTAGAATGTGATTACCTTCACAATTCAAATTCAATTTGCTAATTTTAAAACATTTATTAATGTTCAAATGTTATTTCATTTTAATTCATTTAGAATGTGTATGACGGGCATTTAGTTAACACTACTTTTTTGAATGTTAGTTTACATTTTAACAGGACTCGCATGCTTCTTATTGTTAGGGTGTCAGTGACACTACAGTGACACTGACACAAAATGCCTCTGCATTTGCATGTACCTTTGGTACAGATTGTATTGTACAATGTATTGTAAATAAAGATTTTTAAACAGATTGCCACTGTCATGTTTATGGTGAAAATATCTTCATCATCATCATCAAAATGAATTCAGTTACACGGACAAAAATACTTGTATGTAAACATGGCAGTGATTGTCAGTTATTGAATGTAAATTATTGTTGTTGATTTTTAGATTAAACAGTGCCCCAAAATACTCCCTCAATAAACTAAAACAGGATGGGTAACCATTCTTAGGCTTCTACTGTTATTATCGGGACTGGACTGACTTAGAGAAACAGACATTAGTGGCACACACACACAGGAGGTCATTAGCACTATGCTTGGTATGATGTGCAGGAAAATATGTGTATCACTTCATGGAAGAAAGGTGTGTGTGTGTACAGTGACATCATTGTGGGTTTTTTTTCATACCCCCAACCATGCAGGTCTGAAAAGAGCCGACTGCAGTTTGAATGTCAAGCTCTCAGGGAGAACAGCAAGGTAACATAATACAGGCCTTATTCCATACAGACGGGGAGGTCACACAGTTCTATATATAAAGTACATTGATAAATTTTTTGATTTTTATCAGATCAACACTAAAGTATGCTAGAACAGGGATGGACAAATTGTAAATCCATTAGCTAGCACACCAGGTAGGTGAAAGCTCTGTGTGCTTGCCAAGTTACTTGTCTTGGTTCTCAGGAACTCTATTTGAGCAAGCTAAAAGTGGTAGCTATCATAATCTAATAAAGTATGCTGAGCTGGTTAGCTACTTCAGCTCATTAATACACAAATGAGTAAATACATTTCCACATAAGGGATGAATTGGCCATGGTCAAGTCATCTGGTAATTTATGTCATCTGTGCAAGTTAATTATGAGTAGTGTGCACTATAGTTACAGCGCCAAGTCTGCACCACAGTGACAAAATTGGGGGTGGGCTTTCATGAACGCGTGTGTATGTGTGTGTGTGCGTGCGTGCACATGGATGTGTGTAGGAGTCAGGGCTTGTTTCAGGTAAAGGCACATCTTCAGAGCAGGTTGTACAGCTGCAGACACATCTGCAGCACTGCCTGATGGAGATTCAGCAGCGAGATATTGGCTTCCAGCAGCTTAACATCAAGGTGTGTACTCAAACCAGCACACAAAGCTCTTAATATCTGCAAAAATAACATACTATAACATATATACAGTTGTGGTCGGACGTTTGTATACACTCGTGTAATTTTGGTCCTGTGTTGATTACAGAAAACCTCAAATGAATTAAAACTTTTGAACCGAATTCTTTTCTTTTTTTTTTTCTTTTTTTATAAAAATGTATGTTGTACATGTTGTACATTGTTCAAAGACATTTTTGACAGCCCAATACTGCCATGACATTCATGCCCATGATGAGTGTATGTAAACTTCCGACCGCAACTGTATACAGTTGCAATCCAAATTTTAAATATATATATATATGATTTGATAAGCTTTGTCTGTTAGCAACTTTGAAACCCCTTTAATCCATACAGTTATTCTTGTTACTCTTCCTGTTTGTCATGTTTTGTTTTTGGGAAATACTGTTAATCACTGCACTTATCTTAGAACTTATAGTAGCATTGGAGCTGTGTTTTTGAAGACATTGATGATCTCATGGGGGCGTATGGTGGCTTAGTGGGTAGCACATTTGCCTCGCACCTCTGGGGTTGGGGATCCATATCCTGCCTCCACCATTTGTGCATGGAGTTTGCATGTCCTCCACATGCATCTGGGGGGTTTCTTCTGGGTACACCGGTTTCCTCCCCCAGTCCAAAGACATGTGCTGGAGGCTGATTGGCATTTCCAAATTGTCCATAGTGTGTGAATGTGTGATTGTGCCCTGCAATGAGTTGGCCAGTCCAGGGTGTCCCCCACCTTATGCCCGAAGTTCCCTGGGATAGGCTCCAGGCTCCCCCATATCCCTGTGTAGGATAAATGGTATGGATGGGTGGATGGTTTGATGGTGATCTGATGTTGTAAGTTCTGGTGTTGCAGATGCAGCAGGCAGTAGAGGAGAAAGCTGCTGTTTCTGCTCAATTGAGAGCCGTGTCTCAGACTCTGAGAGAAACCCAGCTTAGTCTGAGTGAGCTGCAGAACCGCTATTACTGGATAGCAAATCAACAACAAATCCAGCACTCACCTTCACAGGTATGAAGTATTTATTTATGCATGTGGATGTCCTTACGTGAGCAGTTTTAAACCTTATTGTACTGTTCACTACTTAGCAGTGTTGTGTCACTTTGCCACAGGCTTAATGTGGGGTTTCCGTTGCTACATTGGGCCCGTTTATCCAAATTTGGATAGACTACAGTTGTTCAGTGAACAGTTAATATTAGCTAGCTAATTCATTTTGTCTAGGGTTTGTGTAGGGATGGATTTGTATAGGGTTTGGTCTGGGCGAGGTTTAGTGTTGAGGGTGAGGTAGGGTTAAGGATTCTGTTTAAATGCCGAGAGTGACATTTACATCAGTTGATAACACCGGAGACTCATGTTAATAACATTGATCATAAGAATTATTGTCTTTCTAGAGATTGCACTTTTTCTAATCCAATACTGATACAAATACTGAAACCTTGAGTATCAGCTGATACCTATCTGATGTTGTTTTAAAAAAAATCTCTTAATTGGTAAACATTTTCATTTCTATAAACAAATTTCTTTTCCAAATCCAGTTCCCATTTTGTCCATTTGTTACAGTATCTTATATACAATATGTTTTCTCTGAAAATCCGATCCACCATTTTTTATTAAATTTTTTTTTGCTGGTATTGGCCCGATACTGATACAGGGTATCAGATCAGTGCCATCTCTACATCTTACCCATTGTAAAACATTTATTTGATAAAGTGTCGCTAATGATTTTCTATAAGTAGATATGGTTTAGAGATGCATGGTACTCGGGATAATATTAAAACCAGTTAAGATAATTCCAGTTGGATAACAAAGAAATGACAACAGAGTCATTGAATCAATGTATAGTCTGTTAATACTGTTTGGCCTTTTTAATTAAAATAGATTGTATTGTTATTGCCTGTTAGTCTGGAATAAAATAATTTGTATATTTTCATTGGTATATCTTATTTATTACAGATTAAAATAAATGCAAATGAAATAAACAAACAGTAGTTAATTTTAGACGGTTAATACGTTGGGGTCTTTCAGTGCAGTTGGAATGGAATTTGTCAATGCGATTGTCTCCCTATTTACTACTGGGAGTAGAAGACTTTAAAATATAACTTGTGGTTGAGTATACAAATCTTAATTCAGGAAACTTATAAAGTTCAAATTGTGAAGGGTTTTTTCAGACCACCACACATTTGTGTGAGGCCACAAGAAAGGCTGTGAAGTTAATAGCTTGAACAGATGCAACATTAAGGAAATACGGTATTATTACAAGAAAGAACACTCTTTTTTTAACACAGAATTAATGTTTTCACAGGGTTCGGTGTGTATGGAAGTTGCTCCTGGAGCCCCTCAAGAAATCAGCAGTGCTGTGAGTGATCTGGATGGACTGGACATCAGAGAACTCAAGAGCAGGTGAAATGAGTATGAGAGAATGCAGAAACAAGACTAGATAAATCTGGGAAGTAGCTACCATTAAATCGAAATGGTGTAACCTATGACAGGCCATTGATACACTATGCAAAAGATACTTTATGGAAAGTGGAATTTTTCCATATTTAAGATGAAAAAAGCAAAGAATGAAAACATCATCTTCTGTGTTTAGACTGGCAGAAGCAGAACTCCAGCTTGACTCCACCCAGCAAAATGTGTCTCTGCTCAGCGACAGGCTGGAGGAGGAAAGGGTGCGGAGACAGGCAGCGGAAGAAGCACTGGGCTTGGCTGAGCAGAGGTTTACGAGGTAATAGGGCAGATAATTTCGACTACATCAATGCTTTCTTATGCCACATTCACTATATAGAGCAACAAAACATCATTTTCTGATGTGTCTTGGCTTCCGTTGCTTGCCAGACAGATAAAACCATGAATGTCTTCGGTCACAGGATATGAACAAGGGTTTAAATTAGGAATATAAATCAATGTTTATCAGGTGTTTATCAGGGCTACTTTGTTATACAAGAATTCAGTGTATCTTCGCTGCTGTTCAACTCAGAGCACGTGCACACGTACTTTATATTCTTTTATTTCAGTTTTGTTATGAACTTAGTTATACAGTTGCAATCAAAATTATTCAACCCCCATTGCAAATCAGGTTTATTGCCAAAGTTCACAGACTTTCAGGTGTTTTGAACAAATCAAACAAAAGCAATTGAAGTAGTTCAACACAACGAATGCTTCAAGTGGTTTCTCCAAATTAAACTGAAAATGCAACTTAAAATGATTTGTCCGGTTTCAAAATTATTCAACCCCCTGAATAGAATCCCTCACAACAGCACAAATATGCAAAACAGGTGTTGTCGCGAGCACACCTGATGCAACTAATTAAGGGCTTCATTAATTGCACCAGATGTGATTGAGCTGGAACACATGAAATACCTTGACGGGGCAGAAAAAGGAAGCTATCAATGGCTGCTACCAGATTTCTGAGAAGGCAGGTTGTGAAAAACCCTCGAGTGACTGCAAAAGACCTGCAGCAAGACTTGGTGGTAACAGACACTGAGGTTTCAGTGAGACCAGTATGGCGTGTACTAAACGCAGAAGGTTTCCATGCCAGAACTCCAAGACGTACACCACTACTGACCCAAAAGCACAAGAACAATTGGCTCAAAAACATAAATAATGTTCTGTGGAGCGATGAAACAAAACTGGAACTTTTCGGCACGATGGATCAGCAGTATGTCTGGAGGAAGAAGAATGAAGAAAGAATACTTTTGGGAAACCACTTGAAGCATTCGTTTTGTTGAAGTATTTGATTTGCTTTTGTTTGATTTGCTCAAAGCAAATTTTATTTACAGTCCTGACTTCAGTTTTGCACACAGTAGTGACCTTGGTAATTAGTGGGGGGTTTAAAAATAAAAATAAAAACGACTAAATGCTAATACTAGGAGCTACAGCCAACTTGTAACCAGTTTCCGGTAATTTTTTTCTGCTGTGATGGCAAACTCCCCAAGCAAACGGCCTACATTAACGTTAATATAAATGATTATTATTTTGAATAATACTGTCTGTGTGTCTGTGTGTGTCAGTATGGAACCCAGCCCTTCCAGATCTTCTCAGCGAGACTTCAGTATACAGTTAGAGACGGAGGAGGAGTGGGAAGCTCTGATTTTAGATCCGAAGCAACATCTGCTTACGCGCACAGTAAGTCTCCCAAAATATAATACCCAAGTCCCAAGTAAGTGTTCTGATATCCCGAAATCCCAGATGAGGTGAAGGCATGGAACACCCCAATGTTCAGTCTGGCTTACATGTCTACTGACCAGATTTACCCACATGGGGGCACAGTATACATCTTTGCATCTACCGAACTGAACGATATGAAAGTAGCTCAAGAACTCATTTAGCCATGTTTCATGTGTTCTATTTCTGTTTCCTGTGCAACTGTGAATACAAATAATTTTTGTCTGCATTAATCCATGCCATTCATCTTTTTATTGTTGTTTGTTGTGATAGCAAAGGCATTAATGAAGCATCGATTAGCTCAGGCATCATTAATGTTTCCATGGTTATGTCTCAAATTCTTAAAGACTGTGATTAATAGACCGTTTGGACTAATCATGAACTTCAAATACTTCTTCAGTGTTGTCATTGTTCATTGATGCTTGTTTAGGCCATTCCTTATTGTGATTGGTCAGAAGGTGTTGCTGAATTTTCTATAACAGTAGGTCTGACATTAGTTCCAACTGAAATTCAAATGACAATGTGTAATTGTTGATGTGAAGTTTCCTGTGAGGAGTTTAATGTACATGAATACTTGTTTCATGGACATACCACAGCATTAAAAGTAATTATAAATCAATAAAAAGTATAACGTTTCATTTCTTACATGTCCGTCCTTGCTGAAAATGTTTATGATTTGCTATTGTCTTTATTTCCAGATGAAGAGTGGTGTCCACTCGTGCCGCCGCTGGTTGAGAGGCCGCAGTCTTTACTGCTCCAAGATGCTGACATCCAGAGCAAAATCCCGCTACTTCTTCCTGACCTACCTGCTCGCACTCCATATCCTCGTCTTCATGTGTTTCACTGGAGTTTTATAGGCATGTAAAACCAACGGCAGATTGCTTGCTCAAACGAGGAACATAGATTTCAACTTTCGACAACAATGCGTACTGCAGTTGTGGTCAAAAAGGCTGAGTCCTCAACCACGACCTGTTTGTTATTTAATCAGTTATCAAACACCGATAACTTAACAACTTAAATTTTCTCAATCACTCTTCTCTAGTAGAAGTGTAAAAGAGTGTGTTCATATTATGTTTGTACACAGTCAATATTAATATTGATAACAAACTAAAATGAGCAAATCAAGCAATGGATACTCTCTCAGAATATCATTGCGTAACTTCTGCTCTTCTGCTGTAGCTAGTTGGGGTTTTCTTTGCTTTGTGCAACAAAAAGGACGAAGCAAAGCATGCAAATTAGCTTGCTTTCCCCAAACCACATACAACTTCATCAAACAGTATATAAGAATAGTACCGCTATGAATTAACTACTGATTCAGCTACACAGTAAGTGAGGTGTTGTTTCCACATACTGTATACTACAGTAGGTCTTTCCAAAATACTTTGTCTTCCGTGTGTGTGTGTGTGTGTGTTGTTTTTTTGTTTGTTTGATTTTTTTTTGGGTAATCGAATACTCACTACTTATACTTATACACACTAACTGATTTATAGTGGCATAGAATGTATCTGTCTTAAAAGCGTCAGCTTAACATCAGCTGGGTGTACAAGATGGCACCATAATCAGAGTTCAGTTTCTCATAAATATTTCTTACACCGCTAAACAATACATCTGCCTCCATGCTAAACTAGGGATTCTTCAGTCATAAGGTTCAACTGAGGGACGTTTTGGTGTTTGGTAACTGGTGGTCGTTTTAAACAGTTTTGGTAACACACTACATAGAACAAATAGCCTGAGCTGAAATGTCGGATGTCACTGCGTCCACTGATGAGTGCATCTGTCATTTTCGCTGCTGATGAGGTTATTGCACTAAACATTTATTTATAGATTCCAGACCATCTAGCTGGGCCACCAGTCACAATTCCAGGTTAGGCGTGTGTCAATATTACATTTCGATATTGCCATAATTGCATAACCTTTAAACATGGTTTATGATACTATGATAATATTGTACTTAAACAAAAATACCATCCTCCTGAGTTGGATCAATGTTTGCAAACGTATGCTTTCACCATCAATAACAAGTTCAATTAATCTGAACTAAGACCCTTAGAAGACAGCTTTTTAAACTGCACAGAATTTATTTTGCTGCACAAAATGCTGCCTGTATAGGCAGCCTCCTCTAGGACTTAACACAAGAGGTGTAATAATATTGTGCATGTGGAATATTGCAATATGTTATGTGACCGATTATCAGCACATGCGTAGTGCGTGAGTGAGAATTTGGATTGTTGGTTTTTTTTCTACACTGAAGTGAGTCTAATATGCTGGAGAAGTGTGTATGGGATTTAAAGTGGTGAGTATTTACTACACTACGTGTGTGTGTGTGAGAGAGAGAGAGAGAGAGAGAGTTACATTTCCATCATAGCTCCTTTAAAACTCATGTCCATCGTGTGCTGAAATACAGTTTTTGCATCACACACACTTGATGCGAGAATGCTGTGTACATTGTGTGTGTTTGTGTAGGTTGTGCCTGTTGCGACTGCTTGGAGGTTTGGACACCGTGTGTGTATTTAATTATACTGTGAGATTAAAGATGGCGAATGCATGGTAAAAGAAGCATTAATGACAGCGTCTGCAGATTGTAGTGTCTCCTGCTCCAACATGCCTTGTTCAGCTCATCGGTTCCTTAACCCAAACTTCATGCAGTGTTTTTGCACATTAGTCTGTTGGAGCAATGTGTTCCCAGTATTTTTCTGCTTTAGCACACCAAATTCAACTCATCAGATCATTAACATACACTTCCTACTTCACTGTAACACTCAAGCGTGCATTTTGATCTGAGAAGTTGCCTGAAAAGTAGGTGAGTTCAATCAGGTGTGTTAGAGATTGTTTTAGTAAGTTCATGCTGCTGAAAACCTGCTCACTGCTCATAGCCATTTTTCTCAGTGTTAAAACTGCTGCAGTGCATTGTGGGTAATGTGTACAGTCTCTCAAAAGTGCGAGAATAAAATAAACACAGTGGAGAAGTCCTGTTAGATTGCATTTTGTGTGTTCACTCTTTAAAAAAAAAAAAGTTGGCATTCTAGTAAATCCAGTAAGTAGACATGTACAGAGTGCATCACAGGAAACTAACACAATGATGTACCTAAATTTGTCAACTCATTAAAATATATAATTGAAAATAAATGAGTAGTTGCATGTGTGACGTGGGTGTGTTCTGAGGGGCCGAGGTGAGTTAGAGCAGGAACAACTGTAACGCGCAGAGCACAGCTGGAATACACTGCTGTATATTATGCTATGTGTGTATATATTTTACAGATGTACTATATTTAACACTGTTTACAGGCTGATTTACTGTATAATGCTGTTCTACTCTAAAGTGATCTGTAAATATGGGATGATTTAGAGCAAAATTGATCTCTATTTAAAATGAAAAGTACGGAGTGTATTCAAATAGTCATTTTCTATATAGGGTCTATTTTTGAGGAGAATGATTAGACTCATGGAGAGAGACTGTGTCTGTCCTCAGTTGGTGGGCTAAAATGTGTGCAATATGGTGGAATTTTTTTTGTGTTTTTGTTTTTTTAAATGAAGTTCATTTTAAATAAAGCTATTAGAAAACTTTATATTGAAACAATTACTCAGTTCAATTTTATTTGTATAACATATTAATGACAGATAGTCCCTCAAAGCAGCTTTTCAGAAATCTGGATGAAAATTTCTACTTGGATCCCTAATGAGCAAGCCAGAGGTGATAATGTTGAGGCAAAACTCCCTGAGAAGACGTGAGGAAAAAACTTTGAGAGGAACCAATTTTGAAAGAGAACCCATCCTCTTTTGGGTGATACTGAATAGTGGGATATTAGTTTCTATGATTACTGCAGTTCTTGGGTTCAAGCTTACAGTATCCAGGTGAGATTATCCACTGAAGAAAGGGTAAGTGTTGGGCATACATTCTATTTGGGAAGTGACTTTAGGGTAACTTGTCCACTGCAGCAGACACCATTCTGTTTTGTTAGCCACAAATCTACCTTCACTTCATTGTACCACAATTCTGATGGAAATGTTGCCTTGAATGCCCTCTTCATGCTCAGGGCTCATCCTGATGGTGGGTGTATGTGTGCACAGGTGGTAATAGAAATGGCTGGAGGCAATGAGACATGTCTAACCTCAACCTTTTTATTTACATTTAAAAACACCAGTCTTTTTTAATGAGCTCTGCTATTTGCTGTATATCTTGGTACAAACTGACCTGAATGATGTCTCTGTAATAGAGCTGAACAGATGTAAAGTAAGACTTCATATGCTCTGGTTTCCCTTACCCTAACCGTAGCCCTTAAGTCTAAAGGGGTAATGCAATAATTATGCGGTAATGATGAAATAATAGTTTGGAAGCTTCTGTTACTTCTATAGTCATTCACGATTACCGTAGTTGTTACACAATGGAAATTCCTGGTAAAATATCACCTTACCCACAATCCTAAAGCTTAAATCATCAATATATCAGATATGTGAGTGTAGTCAACTAAACACCTGAACTGTGATCGCCATCCCCACCCAAAAAGAAAATCAGGAACACCAAAAGACTCAGAATACCTTAGAAGACCTCTATGATGACAGATGATAGAAGAATAATTTTCCTGGTGAATTAAAACTCGTTCACAACAGTTGGCCAGATCAAGAACACCCTCCAGGAGCTAAGGTGGCGTATCTGTAGCGATGTCAACAATCAGGAAGACATCACCAGAGTAAATACAGAGGGTTTGCGACAAGATGTAAACCCCATTGGTAATTCTTAAAAACAGGAAAACCAACATAAAAAGTATAGTGTTTCGTAAACTGTTCACCAGATTTGGATGTAAATACCCACACATTCAAGCTGAAAACTAGCATTTGAGCCCATATTTACTTTCCACTCCAGTATATTGTGGTAGACAGCTAAAATAATAACTTTGAACAGAAAGTTCTCATGGATTACATTATTAAACAGTACTTAAATGGAAAACGCTATAGCGCCATAGCAAAAACAGTATAATTGCTTCAATACAATGTTCAATTCAGTTCAGTGTATTGCCCAAGGATACTTCAGCATGTGGAGACACGTGGGCCGGGAATCAAACCACCAACCCTACGATGAGCGGACAACCCGCTCTACCACCTGAGCCACAGCTGACCTGGTCTGATTAAGGTAAGCAGTCATTTGAAAAGAGTTGCAGGACCACCTGAAAGCAGTAGGAACAGCAGTTACATGGAGAATAATAAGCAATAAACTGCATTGCAATCATCTCCATTCCTACACCTCATGCAAAAATCTTCTGCTAAAAAATAAGCATAGAGATGTGTGACTAAAAGTATTTACAGAAATCAGAACTTTTTCAGAACAATACGCCGGTGAGACATAACATTAAAACCACCTGCCTAATATTATGAAGGTCCCCCTTGTACTGCAAAACAGCTCTGAGCCGTCAAGGCATGGACTCCACAAGACCTTTGAAGGTGTACTGTGGTATCTGGCACCAAGACGTGCAGCAGATCCTTTAAGTGTTGTAAGTTGCAAGGTGGGGCCTCCATGGCTCAGACTGGTTTGTCCAATGCTCAATCGGATTGAGATCTGGTGAATTTGGAGGCCAAGTCAACACCTTGAACTCTTAGTCATGTTCTTCAAACCATTCCTGAACTATTTTTGCAGTGTGGCAGGACACATCCTGCTGAAAGACGCCACTGTCATTAGGGACCACCATTCCCACAAAGGGGTGTACTTGATCTGCAATAATGTTTAGGTAGATGGTACTTGTCAAAGTAAAATCAGCATGAATACCAGGATCCAAGGTTTCCCAGAGCAGCACTCATCTCATTATGTTTGGAGAAAGAAGGGTTGTGAGTTCGATACCACGAACACCATCAGTACATCATTGAAAAGATGTACATATTAGAGGAGAATTTATCTCATCAGCCAAGAAACTAAATCTGGAGAGAAGATTGACATTTCAAAAAGATAATGACCTAGACATACACAATGTACATTACAGCAGTTATGCAGTTATAGACAGTCGTTCCTTTACAAGAATCTGTTTTTTTCTCTCTCTCTCTATTGAAGTTTCAGCTTATGTTACGTTGCTGAGAAACTGCAAACACAAAGTCCTCTGTCCTGAATATCGAAGACTATATATTTTAAGTAACATTTATTTTTTAAGTCATTCATTATTTATTTTATATTATGTAGAGTGGCAGCCATAAACGCCCGTGAGAATTAACTGTTTTTATAGAAATGATAACATGTAACCAATGCAATAATATAATGATCTGAATTATGTATTATTTTAATTATTGTCAGCACTACTGTCAGAGCTATACAGTTACAAAAAAAATTAAACACCTTCTGACCAATCAGCTTTGAGAAGTTAACATTCTGACCAATCAGATTTAAGAGCAATGCAGTATAATTGTGAATAATCTATGGTTTTCTAAATCATATGTATGTTAAATGTACAGTATATTCATTTTGGAACATGTTTATGTTCATTAGAGAAAACAAAAAGCAAATATACCTTCATCGTGGGAAAAGCAATTGAGTATTGAGTGAATTTAAAATTGAGCTGAACTGAACATAGCAATTTGAACATGGTCAGAATTAGAGATTTCTTTATAGCAAAGCGCTTTTGGCATTTATGATTGACAGCACAGGTCAGAAGAGACAAGGCCATTCTCCTCCATTGTAACACCACAGACTTATTTATTTATAGAGTATGTGTGTGTTGGGCCTAACTGACAGCTTTATTCTTCCAGCCTTCACTTTTATTTCTGTTCACTAAAACTGTTAGTTTGTTGTTCTATATGACAACATTGTAGATTATAAACACACACACACTCTTTAGGCCTTAGGTCTTGATCTGATGTATTGATTTGCTTAGGGGGTGACGCAAGCAAAAAGCCCAACTACAGTGTCCAGCGTGTGTTAAACTCCAGAACACATGGATCATATTTCTGCTCTCAAGTCAGCTGGCATACCCACAAATGGCTCCACAAGAGCCAAGAGGCGGTCTCGCCTGCAGAGCTCCTGCCAGAGGTCAACAAAGCAACCTCAGCTCCAGAGCCCCAGTTGGAAGTCAACATGGCGACCTCCTACCCAGAGCTCCAGCATGAGACCCACGATGTGGTCCCATCTCCAGAGCTCCAGCAGGTCAAGTTCCTGTCTGAGGTCAACGAGACAGTCTCCCAAGTCACGTTCCTGTCTGAGGTCAACGAGATGGCCTCCCCAGCCACGTTCCTGTCTGACGGCGACGAGATGACCTCCCAAGCCAGGTTCCTGTTCGAGGGCAACAGCACTACCTCCCATACCATGTTCCTGCCTAAGGTCGACGTCATGACCAACCAAGTTCTGCTCACATTTGAGTCTGCTGAAACAGACAACCAAGTTCCGCCTGCAGAGTCAACGGAGAACGACTCTCAGCCTCCCCATCCAGCTGAGGGCACTGCTCAGCCTCCATGTTCAGCCGAGGACATTGCTCCGCCTCCCATTGTGGCCAAGAACTTCACTTTGTTTTCCTGTTCCACTAAGGATTTCGCCCAGCCATCTGACCCCAGTGAGCCAGTTGCCAACCCACCGCCTGCTTGCTGCCTGAATGAGCCACGTCCGCTTCCTGGATCCTCTGGGAAAGGATCACATCATAGACAATGCCTGCCTCAGGTCCTTGTACATGGTGTTCACATTTTGCCCAGAGGGCCCATGTATTGTCAATGGATGTTTCCCTTATGTGTCATCATTAGTCTCAGCTGTTTTGTGTTCACCATTGATTGTTTGTTATTTAAACCCTTCGTGTGTCTATGTTTGTTGTGAAGTATTATGTGAGTGTGCTCAGAATACAAAGCCTTGGTTCCTCGTTTCTGTGCCATAGTTTTGATCCTGTTCTCTTCCTCGTTATTTGATTCTAGTCTAGCCTCGTTTATGCCCATTTGCAGATTGCCTGACCCACTACCAGTGATGCATGGTCTACTCCAGACTATTAATGTAATTTTGAAACTGGAGAAATCATAAGTTGCATTTTCAGTGGAATTTGGGGAAACCTATATCATTGTGTTGAACTATTTCACTTGCTTTTGTTTGATTTGTTCATTGCAAACAGCTGAAAGTCTGTAAATTTTGACAATAAACTTGATTTGCAATGTGGGTGGAATAATTTTGATTGCAACTATATCTACACATCCCAACTTTTCCTCTAAGCACCCCCTTCGAATGTACTGTAACAACAAAATGGAGGGGGAAAAGAATAAAACTTTCCACCTGAGTTCAATTGAGTTACCATAGCCTCTCTCCACCATAACCTTGATCACCGTCCACCATAGCCTTCCTTACCATCCACCACTGCCTTCCTCCCCATCCACCACTACTTTCCTCAACGTCCACTATAAGCCTTCCTCACCGTCCACCATAGCCTTCCTCACTCTCCACCATAGCCTTCCTCACCGTCCACTATAGCCTTCCTCACCATCCACCATAGCCTTCCTTACCATCCACCATAGACTTCCTCACTCTCCACCACAGCTTTCTTTACTAACCACCATAGCCTTCGTCACCATCCACCATAGCCTTCTTTACCATCCACCATAGCCTTCCTCACTGTCCACCATAGCTTTCCTCGCTGTCCATCATAGCCTTCCTTACCGTCCACCGTAGCATTCCTTGCTGTCCACCACAGCTTTCCTTACCAACCACCATAGCCTTTCTCACCATCCACCATAGCCTTCTTTACCGACCACCATAGCCTTTCTTATAGCCTTCCTCTGATGTTAAAATACATACATATTTAGAATGTGTTATCATCCGTCTGTTGTCTTTTATTTTTTACTTTGTATAACTAGGTTATATATGTTTCATGATAATTAAGGTAGTGTGTTACAGATCCTGGCACTATTACATTTTTGCATGGAGAGAAATGTTCCTCAAACCGAGTCTGGACTCAGGAACTTTTTATGAACACATGCATGAGACCTACCACAGAGAGTCTGATCACCTTTTCACCCTCAAACATCTAACTGCTGATGCCTGCATAACAAATGACCATCTAATATTAACTAAGTGTCTGACATTGTCTCTGTGCAGAAGAACCTGCACATGTCCTTTCCATTGACGGCAAAAGCATGTCTGTCCACACACACAGAGAGAGAGAGAGAGAGCGAGAGAGAGAGAGAGAGACTTTGTGTCCAAAAAAGGTTATGGGTTTTATGAAGGTGTGTGTATAAATACTGAGAGCAGGTGAGCACATCGTCCACTATCTAAAGGGAGCGAAAAAGTCTCTTCTTCTCCTCTACTAAGTGAGTCTGTTATTCATTTACTTTCACTTTTTTTCATTATTCATGTATATATCTTCTAGCTATTTTGGTCTTTCTTTGGTTTTTAATTTTATTTAGTTCTCTTTTTAGTCAATTTGTAAAAAATGTAAGTTAAGAACCACGTAAAACACTATGTAATAAAACTCCTTTTTCGACTACATAGTCATATTAGCTCTTCTACTAAAATTAAAATGGTACATTGAATGTCAAAAATACCAAAAATAAATAAATAAATTAAATTGGCACATTCAGTGGTTCATATTTGTGAAAGAATCTATTAGATGTACTATTCACATAACTTAATTTTTATTCTGTTTTCTTTCTTTCTTTCTTTCTTTCTTTCGTGTTTGTAGGTCCTCAGCTGTGTGAGAGAAGATGTGTGATGAGGAAGAAACCACTGCACTGGTGTGTGATAATGGTTCTGGACTGGTTAAAGCTGGATTTGCTGGTGATGATGCTCCCAGAGCCGTTTTCCCCTCCATTGTTGGCAGGCCTCGCCATCAGGTTATTGAGTTTTACAAAATAGATCTTCAGTAATGTTCCATTGGGGTCTTTCTAATTAAGCATGATTGTTAGGAGTGTATTGGTTACAGTTGCAAACTTCTTCTTTTATTCTCTCTCAGTGATGAATAACAGATTGTTGGACGATATGTGTTTCAGGGTGTGATGGTGGGTATGGGTCAGAAGGACAGCTATGTAGGTGATGAAGCTCAAAGCAAAAGAGGCATTCTGACCCTCAAATATCCCATTGAGCATGGCATCATCACCAACTGGGATGACATGGAGAAGGTAACACTATGGAATTTTTTTATCTGCTTGTATACAGTGGGATCAAATGTCATGTTTGCAGTATCACACTAAATCACACAGCGATTTAGCAAAACACTAAAGCACATTGTACAGAGCAAATATTTTCAAGCATTCTCCATTTTATTGCTCAACTTTCTTGCATTGACTTACATTTCCACCCACTGTGAGTCCTGGCTGGGGTTTGATTACTTTTAGTAGCTTTGCTAGTATCACTCTGGCATGACAGTTATATGGTTCTGAGCAACAACTGAACAGTGACATTCTAGCATGTACACTATACAGTTTGTCCAATGTCCATTATATGTCATGGGCTACCTTGACCTGTCTATTAAATATACTTACCCTGCTGAATTTAGCGTTCAGGACTTCAGTGGGGTCCAAAAGTCTGAGGGCATTAGTGAAAATGTTTTCTGTTTGGCATTCTTTTAAATTTTACACAAAGATTTACATTATAAATGATATTATCAGCAATAACTTGAGTGAAAAGTAGAATCTTTGAAATAATTACATGAATTTCAGAGTTTCTTAGTATTTGGTATGTCCCCTTTTTGCATCAATGACAGTGGGCACTCAAGCTGACACAGACTCCATAAGTCTGTGTAAAACCTTATGATCCATGTCAGATCAAATCCATTGGCCTGTCGTATTAACATGTGCTTTGGTTGGGATAAGACTCATGGAGAATCTGACCTCTTATACAAAGGAGTTAATATGGTCAATATCACAAATTTGCTTGAAAAAAAAAATAAATAAAAAAAAATTAAAAAAAAAAATATATATATATATATATATATATATATATATATATATATACACATACACACACACACACACACACACACACACACACACATATATATATATATATATATATATATATATATATATATATATATATATATATATATATATATATATATATATACACCCCACTGTATATTTGGCCACAATCTAAACACCCATCACATTTTTACATGTGGGTTGGATTGTTTTTTTTTTTGTTTTTTTTCCTTTCTCAGATTTGGCATCACACTTTTTACAATGAGCTGCGAGTGGCTCCTGAGGAGCATCCAGTCCTACTCACTGAAGCTCCTCTCAACCCCAAAGCCAACAGAGAGAAGATGACACAGGTGAGTGTCATCTATCTATCTCTCTGTCTGTTTGTCTGTCTGTCTGTCTGCCTGTCTGTTTATTTATTTACCTATAGAAAGAGGTGTGGTGTGATGCATTACCACCTCAAGTTAATCATTTTCCTACAACAGCACATCCAGATATGTGCCCACGCTAACCATTTAAAAATATATATTAAAGAACAACATGCCATACTTTTTTATTTTATCCGTTTATAGATATATTTATTATTGTGGAGCTTCTGAGAAACAAGTTCCTGTTAACACTTACGTCATAGCAGCTATAAACAGTCATTCCATCCCATTCTTTAAAAGTTATTAAAACAAAAGGAATGCAGCTTGTTACCAGGAAACCACAAAATGCAATGTTCTTTGTCCCTGAAGACTTGCCCATGGTGGAAAACTTGACTGACACTGGAGACTCCTTCCAAAAATGCTGAATAAATGTCTCCTTACAGAAAATGTCACCATATCAATGAGTATACATTGTTCTTTGTTAAAAAAGAAAACGTTTTTAATGTGTTTATTATTAGAAATAGATTATGTGGAATGCCCGCCATACCTGGGAATTAGCCATGACTATAGCAATGATAATGCATTACAAAGAGCATATTAATTCTGTGATTTGCCTTAGCAAATGATTAGCAAACCATTTTAAATGTAAGGGTATGGCTTCCAATTTGAAATGTAGCTCATGTCAATAATAACGGCAAAGGAAGAAAGTATTACAGAAATTAACCGAGCTCATCTCTGTGCTGCTACACATCAGCAAACAAACATAATGCAGACTAACATTATGTTAAATGTGATCAGTGTTGTAATGCCCACTGTTTTCTCATCTGTGTGTAGATCATGTTTGAGACCTTTAATGTCCCTGCCATGTATGTGGCCATTCAGGCTGTGCTGTCACTATATGCATCCGGCCGTACCACTGGTGAGAAAACACATTCACGCACACGCTAGACTACATTTACATTTAAATTTAAGGCATTTGGCAGACACCCTTTTACAGAGCGACTTACATTTATCTCATTTATAAACCAAGCATTTGAGGGTTAAGGGCCTTGCGCAAAGGCGTGGCAGTGGCATCTTGGCAGTGCTAAGATTTGAACTCACAACCTTCTGATTAGTAGTCCAGTGTCTTAACCACTGAGCTACCACTGACGAAAGACTAGACTTTTAATGTTACATTGCAGTTTACTGAGAATGCACTCGAGATTGTATTAATATGGGGTGTGTGTGTGTGAGTGTGTGTGTGTGTGTGTGTGTAGTGAGGAAACAGGAAAGCACATGCATGTCCTGATTTTGTCAAATTACAGGCATCCATGGACCAACAAAGGCACAGATTAAGCTATATGTAATCAGCCAAATGCAAACCTGATGGTTTATCATGAATTACTGTTTTTAATGACGCAATACAGTAAACAGCATGTTAAAGAGCTTTGCTCTCTACGTATAGATAAAGTTAGAGAAATAACATTAACATTAGTTAAGTAGGTAGCAGAATAATGTTAGCATAGTGGAATGTTTAGGCTTATGATCAGCTTAGCTAATGGTGGAAAACTATGCTATCTTAAATTCAATAATGATGAGTTTTGCGACAGATGAATCGAATTAACTTCCTCCCTTTGTTGACCCACGGATAGCATCATGCATCAAACTTTTAATATGACATTACGGAGTTTCTTTTCTTTAAAAAAAAATCCTTTCAGTTACGTTTTGTGTGTGTATTTGTGTGTGTGTGTGTATATGTAGGTATCGTGTTGGACGCTGGTGATGGTGTGACCCACAATGTGCCGGTGTATGAGGGTTACGCTCTTCCTCATGCGATCATGAGGCTGGATTTGGCCGGTCGAGATCTGACTGATTATCTGATGAAGATTCTCACTGAGAGAGGTTACAGCTTCGTCACTACAGGTGATCATGATTTCCTACCAACTGTTGTCACAGAAACACTTTCAAACAGTTGTTTTTGTGTGTGTGTGTGTGTGCAACATTCTGAAATAGAGGTCATCATCCTTGTCATGTGCCTAAAGGAATTTTAATCCCACCGCATGTTCATCAACAGGTGGTGTGTGCGTGTGTGTGTGTGTGTGTGTGTGTGTGTGTGTGTTCAGAGGTCTGGAACGAATATACAAATGGAATGTAAAGTTCACTGAGTGCTTCCATGTTTAAAGAAGATGGCATTAACCCTTAAAAGGTTGGGATAGTGATCATGTCTTTCATATTGCTGAATAATTTATGAATTATTTGGTGTAAAGACTTATGTTCAGCAGTGTAATGATTCAGTCAGTGAGAGAAACAGCTAGAACAGTTTAAAGCGAACGCTTTAAAAGGATCAGAGAGTTTATCACAGCAGGGTTAAAACACCACTCATTAAATCCACTCATTCCAGGCCAGGTTTCAAGCTCGCCATCTCACACCTGAAAATCGCATTTCTTGTAATGTTATAATTAATTAATACCAGTAATGTTAATGGAATAGCTGTGTCAGATTTCCTTATATGGGTATATGATCATACTGATATATTGTCACCTCTGTAAATAACACAGTCATTGGAAGTATTCTAACACTGCATGTACGCATGCTACAGAGGCATAATGGCACATTGTTGCCACACACATGTCTATATACAGTAATTGTGTCTGTGTGTGTGTGTGTGTGTGTGTGTGTGTGTGTGTGTGTGCAAATCTTGTATATTTTTATGTCTTATATATTTATACAGTATGTTTTTGTATAATTTGTACACAGAATGGGCTTTTAATATTTGAAAGTCTCTATAATATTACTAATCAAAGACTGATGTTTTTATGATTTTTCATTTTTTTTAATCTAAATGTATTCTTCTTCCTCAGCTGAGCGTGAGATAGTGAGGGACATTAAGGAAAAGCTGTGCTATGTTGCTCTGGACTTTGAGAATGAGATGGCCACTGCTGCTTCTTCTTCTTCTCTGGAAAAATCATATGAGCTCCCTGACGGTCAGGTCATCACCATCGGCAATGAGCGTTTCCGCTGCCCAGAGACTCTCTTCCAGCCTTCTTTCATTGGTCAGTTAAATTTTTATGTCTTTGTTCTGTTGGCTCAGCCATAAACCAGTCACATAATAATAAAAGTATAGAAGTGCTAGAATTGTTAGGAATGTGTTGACTGAGTTCAAACTAAATGTATGGCACCACTTTTTTCTTCAGGTATGGAGTCAGCTGGTATCCATGAAACTACATATAACGGCATAATGAAGTGTGACATTGACATCCGTAAAGACCTTTATGCCAATAATGTGCTGTCTGGAGGCACCACCATGTACCCCGGTATTGGAGACAGGATGCAGAAAGAGATCACTGCGTTGGCTCCCAGCACCATGAAGATCAAGGTAATGTTCCCTTAATAATTGACATAAATATTATGTACATCAGGATCTTTTCTTCAAATATTGTCATATATTTTTTTGCCATATAGTTCACCTACATTGATGAATTGTTAGTGCCCTTTAACTTGCCTGAATGGATGAATTCCATTGAACAAATGGAATTTCAATAAGCTGTCCCCTAATTTTATTTAACTTACACATTTATTTATTTAGCATTCAGTTTAAGGCAGCAGTAACTTTCTTTTTAAATGAAACAACTGCTATTAAAACAATAAAACGTTGTGTTTATACTGCATATACAGTGCCCTCCACTAATATTGGCACCTTTGGTAAATATGAACAAAGAAGGCTAAGAAAAATTGTCTTTATTGCTTAACGTTTTGATCTTTTGTTAAAAAAGTTCACAAAAATACTCTGCTCTCATGGATATCAAACAATTACAAACACAACACAGGTTTATCTTTGTTAAATATAGGTGTGAAACAATTTTTGGCACCCTTTTAGTGAATACTTTGTGCTACCTCCCTTTGCCAAGATAACAGCTCTGGGTCTTCTCCCATAATGCCTGATGAGGTTGGAGAATACATGGCAAGGGATCTGAGACCATTACTCCATACAGAATCTCTCCAGATCCTTCACATTTCAAGGTCCACACTGGTGGACTCTCCTCTTCAGTTCACCCCACAGGTTTTTTCTATGGGTTTCAAGTCAGGGATGGGATGGCCATGGCAGGACCTTGATATTGTGGTCAATAAACCATTTTTGTGTTGATTTTGATGTATGTTTTGGATCACTCTCCTGCTGGATGATTCAACCATGGCCTGTTTTAAGCTTTCTGGCAGAGGCAGTCAGGTTTTCATTTAAAATCTGTTGATATTTGATAGAGTCCATGATGCCATGTATCCTAACAAAATGTCTAGGTCCTCTGGCAGAAAAACAGCCACAAAACATTAAAGAGCCACCACCATATTTAACCATGGGCATGAGGTACTTTTCCATATGGCTACCTCTCTGTGTGCCAAAACCACCTCTGGTGTTTATTGTCAAAAAGCTATATTTTGGTTTCATCTGACCACAGAACCCGATCCCATTTGAAGTTCCAGTAGTGTCTGGCAAACTGAAGATGCTTGAGTATGTTTTTGGATGAGAGTAGAGTATTTTTTTCTTGAAACCCTTCCAAACAACCTGTGGTGATGTAGGTGACTTCGGATTGTGGTTTTGGAGACTTTCTGACCCCAAGATACAAATAACTTTGCAATTCTCCAGCTGTGATCCTTGGAGATTTTTTGGCCACTCAAACCATCCTCTTCACAGTGTGTTGAGACAATATAGACACACGTCCAAGTCCAGGTTGATTCATAACATTTCCAGTTGACTGGAACTTCTTAATTATTGCCCTGATGGTGGAAATGGGCATTTTCAATACTTGTGCTGTTTTCTTAGCCACTTCGCATTTTGTGAAGCTCAACAACCTTTTGCCGCCCATCACAACTATATTCCTTAGTCTTAACCATTGTTATGAATGATTAAGGGAATTTGACCTATGTGTTGCCTCATATTTATACCCCTGTGAAACAGGATGTCATGGTTGAACCATTTCTGTTCCTAGTCACCCAGGTGTACTAAAAAATTTAAAATATCAATTGGAATATACTTCAAATATATTTTTCTCATATGAATTCATAGGGGTGCCAATAATTGCTGCACACCTATATTTAACAAAGATATTTTTTTATAAACCTGTGTTGTGTTTGCAATTGTTTGATATCAATTGGAGCAGAGTACGTTTATGAATATTTTTAACAAAAGAGCCTTCTTTGCTCATATTTACCAATGGTTCCAATATTAGTGGAGGGCATTGTAACCATCCTGGAAAACCCCAAATAACAATTGAACTGAAAACATCACAGATCTCAGGTCGTGTAGGCTGATGTTCAGTTACCTAAATAAATAGAATTATGGTATTGCATTCATAGACATGAATGCATAGTCATTCATAGACATTCATAGATATTCATAGATATTCAAGTGCAATGCTGACTTTACATTTGGCCAAATTCTATTAGAAGGTGCTGCTCTCTCTGAGGCAAGCAAAATTCTCTAAATGCTGTCTTTGTAGGCAGACTGCTACAAAATTCAGAGTTCAGATATATAACCAATTACCAGTTTTCTGTACTCATACTTTGTTATGATAGATTAGTGCTACAAGCATAGACTCAAGCATAGAAGGGGAAGCTACACGCAAACGTTACATAATGTTCTTCCACTTGCTTCTTGGTGTAACAGATTTATTCTAGATCTCCAGATTTAACCAAAAAACAAGAACGATATCTACTACACCTTTAATCAGTCTGTTTATTTCCCAGACATATATTATATCATTGCACTTTGTCTCATCTTAAAATATGTGGATTAAATCTTGTTTTAATATGGTTATGAAGGTTTTTGGTTACTTTGAAATGAGTCAAACTCTCTCTCTCTCTCTCTCTCTCTCTCTCTCTCTCTCTCTCTCTCACACACACACACACACACACACATGTAGATGATTGCTCCTCCTGAGCGTAAATACTCAGTCTGGATCGGTGGCTCCATCTTGGCTTCTCTGTCCACATTCCAACAGATGTGGATCAGCAAGGATGAGTATGAAGAGGCTGGACCTTCCATTGTCCACAGAAAGTGCTTCTAAGCACACTCCGAGGCACTTCCACGCATGCACACAATTCACTCATACCTCAGCTCACACCCTCATGAGGATTTGTGAATACATTGTCAGTAGTGTGGTTTCCAGGCTCCTATTTTTACACAAATTTGACATTTTGCTGAATTTTTAAAAGAGCGCTTAATTATTGTGAAACTTTTGGATTATAGCACCCCTTTTAATATCCAGTTTCAGCAGAGCACTGATTAAGTCTGTAACTCAGAACATGATTGTGTTTACGTTCATGTTTTATTTTGATTTTAATTCAATGGCAATAAATTTTGGTACAAACCCACATTAATTGTTTTTTGCTATTTTTTGTATTGGTAAAATGAACAAAAATAATATTCTGTCTCAGTTGTTTAACTGGATTCTCTTTGTCTACTTTTAGGACTTGTGTAAAATCTCATGATGTTTTAGGTCATATTTATACAGATATATAGATAATTCTAAAGGTTTCACAAACTTTCAAGCACTACTGTATTCATGCATTGTGTCCACAGTTATGGACAATGAAGATTCGATGTTTTGTGCATTCTGTGATGCTTTTCTGCTCACCACAGTTGTATAGAGCGATTATATGAGTACATATTACATCCTTCCTGGCAGCCTGAACCAATCTGGCCATTTTCCTCTGACCTCCCTTATCAACAAGGTGTTTTCACCTACAGGACTGTCACTCACTCAAAGTTTTTGGTTTTTCGCACCATTCTGTCTCAACTCTACAGACTGCTGTGCTTGAAAATCCTAGGAGATCAGCAGTTTCTGAAATACTCATATTCATGCCACAATCAAAGTCATAGAGATCACACTTTTTCTTCAATCTGATGTTCGATGTGAGCATTAACGGAAGCTCTTGACCTGTATCTGCACGATTTTTTTTGCATTGCGCTGCTGCCACATGGATTGGCAGATTAGACAACTGCAAGAATGTGCAGGTGTACCGGTGCTCCTATTAAAGTGGAAAATGAGTGTACATATGCATACTTATTTACAATTTACTATTTATATATTATAGAAATATTAATACATAAAAATATTAGAAAATATATACAAATATTAGAATATAATATATACATATACTTATATATTGTTATAATATACTTGACTAAATATTCATAAAGTCTGTATGTGGTTATGAATGCAATATGCAAATCTAGCTTCGTGAATATCTTTGCTCCTCTTCCTATGTCTTAATAGTGTTCAAAACAGTGTTACTATGAATGCAGACTTTAATACACTGAAACCAGTGAAGACACTGTAACCCAGAGGTGAAATAGGCAATATGTAAAATAAATAAATAAGTTCTGAGTGAAACAATTAGGCAATAAGCAAAATAAATAAATAAATAAGTCCTGAGTGAAGTAAATATGCAATAAATATGTTTATGTACAAGTGGTTGTACATTTTGTGATAACTATATACAAGTGTGTTATGCTGAAAAGATCGCTTGTGAACTAAAAAGGAGTTTTTTGTAAACATTTATCATCCAGTACGAGGGCATATTGTTATTGGGACATTAGCCTGTAAGGTTGAGTGTTACTACATCCCAGCCAATAGAATGGTTAGGCCTGCCTCTTAGCCGTTATATCAGTCCGAATTAGCTCAGTGTGGATTGTAATCTGCAGCACTGACTACTGACGAACTCTTTGAGGTTGGGGCTGGAAGTGATGCCAGTGGTAACTGAATCATCATAGCGGTATACTGATACTTACTTTCTGTTACGGGTGTAAACTACTAACAGTGTGGAATACCACAAGAGAGTCTAATCTGGAGTGCATGCTCAAGCTAACCTGCCGTTCCATTGCACTGGTCAGGTTTTATTGTTGGATTCAGATGTTGAGTGACCGCGGTTACTGGTGGAGTCCGAACCGGCGGTGGAGATTCTGGAGATCCTTGGAGAAACTGTTCCAGTACTGGATGGCAAGCCAACCCCACTTGATATAGAGCCCGGTTGCAAGTAGAAAGTTGCAACCTAGAGACACTGAGCCAGAGAGCCTTGATCTATTTCCCCTTGGCCCAAGGGGTCAAGTAGAACTGTGTGCACACTGACACTTGCTTTCCCTGGAGGAAGACACCCACCTTGCATTAATCCAATATCGGTGCAATCAATGGACTCTGAACTTTTATTTTAACAGACCCGGGTCTAGTCTAATTTGAGTGCACTCTCAACTGTACTGAGCTTTTATTATTTTGATACTTTTCTTCTTTTGTATATTTGGGATCCCACTTTTCCACTTTTCCATTTTATTACTTTGCCATTGCACTTGTTCTTATTGTGACGTCATGTTATAACAAGCCCCGCCCAGGGACTCTGCCCTATTAGTATAGATCCTCCCCTGAGTGAGCTGCACACAGTCCGCCATGTTCTTATTATGATATGCAAAACAGCAGTCAAGTAATGAACTAGGTCTCTATTCTGTTTATGTAAACGTATTTCCACATTAATTTAAGATTATTGTGCAAAACAACAGCGCAAAACATCAGCAATAGAACTAAAACTAACCTCAAACTGTAAACAAAAGATCTAGCCTCAATCAAGAGCAAAGTTTTGCAGGACTACATGAATTTTAATGTAACTGCTATACACATAGAAAATTAGACTGCTTTCTATTTAAGCAAAAGTGGCAGGTTTCTCTTCAAGAACAAAAGTTGCTCAGCTTTCTGGCAGGAGAGACGCTTCCTGTTCTCATCAAGAACATGAGACGCTGCACTGAATAGTCTCTCACGCTCTGTGCTGGTACTTGGGGCAGATAAATACCTGAGTGCAGTCCGCGCAAGCAATGGAAAGCGTAGCTGCGCTTGTTGTGGCATTGCTGTGGATCAGGGCACTTTCCTGTAGAATCTCGTCAGACATGTCAGAAAGTGAGGGAGTTTGTGCCTCATCACTGGTATGCACCCGTTTCTCTGGCACACTTTGCTCTGTGCTGCGCGTCGATCTTTCAGCAGCTCCAGCTCTAACTCTATCATTTCCCATGCATGTTGCTTTTTCTCTGCGTCAAAATAGTGCTCTTTAAATCGTGTATTTAGTAATGTTGCAATGCAATGATAGCGTGAGAGTGAAATTTGAGCGTCGAGCACTGAGGGGCAGGCCGTAACGGCATATATTTTCAACTCATATTTTCGGCCTTTTTTCTTTTTGACCCTAAAACTGAAAATGCCATTTTCGGCAGCCAAAATTTCAGTGCATCCCTAGTAACAAGCATCTATATAGAGATAAAACAATCCAAATCACACATGGTTTACGGAAAACATAATCAAATAGTACCTGCTGTTCATGCTCCAGAATTTCTCGTTTGATATTCCTATAGCGCTTATCTCGAGAGTCGTCATCAAGGTAAGGCAGGGATTTAAACCTGGGTTCCAGAGCTGTGGCCATTTGGAGGTAATCATGAAGATTACCAGTGTATCTCCTTGCCAGGTCATTTATAATGGCTGCTTTGGCTTCTTTGACTGTTGCACTGTCCTGGTCTCCTGGTGCCATGGATTTGAGAATCATCTCTTTCAGAGGAAGGATCATCGATATAGTGGGGGTTGTTTCACTGCTCATGCGAGTTGTCACTGTTTTCAGTGGTTTGAGGACCTGAATCAGTTCTTCTGCCAGTTTCTGTTCACTGTCATTCAACATTATGTTCTTGACAGATGCCTTCAGACTGTTGTCCAGTATGGCAGAATAGATGCTTGCTGCTATTCTGTGTATCTTGTTGTACTGTATTCCACCAAGTTGTGACATCATGGAGTAACTTGTGTCTGGACTAGTTTAACATCTGCATCACAGTCAAAACATGGTGGTCTTTGGTACTTTTGTGAAAAAAAGTCACTATTTTTGTGACCCTCCCCAGAGGGCAGGACACCGTGTTGATTGACACTGCTTTCTTGGCTGTGAGGTTTAGAGCATGTGTAAAGCAACTTATCTGTGGCCCCAGCCCATCAGCTTCATGGATTGCATTCACAATATTTGCAGCATTATCTGTGGTTACTGTGAGTTTGGCCTCCCTAACTTCCATGTATTCACTCCATTTGTCAACTCTTTTGCCAAATGAGCGCTTGTATGACTTTCATACAGGGGACGAGTTTGGAGTACTGCAGTTTTCATTATTGCAGTTTGAATGCTTTTCAGTGGGGATATTTTTGTCCTTAAGGTCCTGAGTGTAACTATTTTATGTATCTAGTTTAAAATAGATTTATGAAAGTGAAATATTAAAATTCCAATTCCAATACACACCTTTTGCTAAATTTATGCTGTTTGAATTAACACAGACAAAATTATTAAAAAAAAAAAAAATTAAAAAGACAAAAAATGTCCATAAGGTCACACAAGGGTTAAGATATTTTGGAGCACATTTCCTTCAAAAATAAAACTTCTCCACTGCGTCTTCAGTGGCTCTGATGCCGGGAGTACATGAAGACTCTTATGTTCATTCTTACAGCCAACAACAGGACACTTCCAAAGCTTACTAAGCTGAGACATTCTTCTTATCACTGTAGCTGCTCCAGCACAGAGAACATGGCGGACTGTGTGCAGCTCACTCAGGGGAGGATCTATACCAATAGGGCAGAGTCCCTGGGCGGGGCTTGTTACAATATGACATCACGTTAAGGCAAAAATGAAAATGGCTCATTTTGAGACACTGTTTATGATTTATTAGGAATATAAAAAGGAGTGGGTGGATTTTACCATTGTAGGGTGCTTATGTACACACACTGCCAACAGAGATTTATGTTCAAACACAATTTAAAAGTGAATTTTGCATAGTAGGTCCTCTTTAACCCCGTGATCCATTCAAGTGACGATTGAATGCTTCCTGTTCTTCTGAGAGATTGGGTCCAGAATAACCTTTGATGAGCCAAGGCAGAGGTGGATAAGCTGGATCTCCTGTCACTAGCAGAGGCACCTGGACTCCCTACACATCAACTGTAGCATGAGGGTGTCTCTGAGTAATACAAATACAGCAAAGCTCATTTACTGTGCCAATCAAAAGATTTAACACACCTCATGTGGGCCATGCATGTTTTCATTATTTAAACAATTTGTTGTTTAAATGGCAAATATTTCAGCTTCTGTATGTGTCAAATTTCTTCCCATTGTTATTACCTTTAAATCTTTTAATACCCCAAGTTACTTTCAAATTACTTTCAGTGTGTAGTTCAGTGATATTTAGAGTGGTAAGATATTGAACAACAATCTCTAGTTTGTGTTAATCATTATGACTGTGTGTGTAGCATTACTTATACTGGTAATTGAATCCAATTGCTGAATGGTCTTAACTAGGTTAGGCTTACCTGAACAGATCTGACCTTGCGAGCACAGCTGTGTCACGGGCACTTCCAGGCATGCCAACACAAATATCTCGTATCATTCACCTGTCATCGACAAGTGCCGGGAGAACAATAGATGGCCACCCTTTGCAATTAATATAATCATGGTAGTCATCCATTGGTGGAAGAATAGGGATGTGCGTGCCATCCAGGAAACCGCAAACCTGTGTCACAAGATGGCACAAGGAATGACGGTATGCTATCTCTCTGGCCTGCACTATATTCGGTGGCCTTATATAACTCTGCATTCATTGTTCTTTAATAGTTGTGCACACAGCATATACACTTCTATGGGATGGTCATTTTGCTAACCCCGAAAGTTTCCCCCACTACCCTGTAATCAGCGCAGGTTGCCAGCTTGAAAAGGGTGATGGCAATCTGCTTTTGGGTCAAAACTGGTGCTCTGTGGCTACCTTTGATGGACGCAACATCTGAACCAATTAACTACCACAGCATCTCAAATGTGGGCCGTGACATTCTAAAATGTTGCAGCCAGAGACATTCGGTGAAGTGTCTCTCCACGACTACCTCCCAGAACGCCCTGTTGCATGGTCTCTGCCAGACCCATGGGCTTCTTCGCATAGGGGCAGTTACTTGGAGCCCTAACAAATGAGCAGCTTCTCCGTTTTGACGTCGTCTTCTGATATTCCATACAACTGCAATTAATTGTGAAATTAAAATTACAGTAAGCTGGCCAATTTCAATTAATTGTTTCAATACTCTCTCCATTTTACAGATTTGAGGTTGCGATACGTGGTACACAATTTGCGATGTACACAAAATTAGGTATGGAAACAGCTCAAGGGCAGATTTCTTTTGCGATACACTAAAACTTATGCAACAATTAGTTTTTTTTAAGGATGATATCATCACACACACCATTTTAGCGGTAAAAGGCCAGTTGGATGGAAACAGATGGGAGACACCAAATATTGCAAACAGAATTAATATGCAAACTCTATAACTCAAACTGAGATGGTGGTCCATAAACAAATGGGAACAGAGCATGTCTTCCTATTATTGAGAAATCACACTCCCCCACCTCCCAGGCAAAATCTATGCCAGGGTTCTTGGAAGGAACAAGAGGAATAGTGTGGGTTCCATCCAGGCCATGACACTGTGGGCCAGCGCTTTATCTCGCCTAACCTTAGTGTCTAAGAAGTATGCTCATCCAGTTTACATGCGGTTTGTGGATTTGGAGAATGCCTGTGATAGTGTACCTAGACATTTGTTGAGGGAGGTACTGCAGGAGAATGGACATGAGTGCAGTGACCGTTCTATCTGCTTTCTTGGTTAGAACTTCAAAAACATTTAAGGTGTGTGAGAATCTGTCAATGGTCTGTCTCGTCTCTGCTCCTATTTGTCTTTCTCATGGATATGATATAAAGATGCAGCCAAGGTTAGAGTGATGTCATTACTGTCTATATAATGTTTGGAGAATATCTTTCAAATATTCTATCGCTTCTGAAAAAAAAAATACTATCCATTTATTTAGATAAATCATGCACTTGCAAATTTTGCAATTGTTGTGCACAGTTAATCACAGTTTCACATGCTTTTAAAATGCTCCTCTCTTATAATCTAATGTGATGGAAAACTTTTTGCAAGTTGAGCCCATGTCAGATACCATCACACTGAATATCAATGATCAATTGGTGTGGTGAATGTTTGGAGGATGACTCCAGCTCTCCAGAATGTGTGCACAGATGAGCAGATGGTAATCTCACATCTACCTGAGATAAAATAGGATAAAAGAGAAAACACAAACTACATTTGCCCATGATTGAGAGGGACAATTAGCTGTACTATGCCCACATAGAGAAAACTAGGTAGAAGCTCCTCGATAATTAAGTGCCTAATGTGCACAAGAGTAGCTTGTCCTCAGACATGTCACCAGAGCTGACCAATGCAATTTGCAGTGACAAAGCTGTCCCTACTCCTGAGCATAAGGAGAGAATAAAATCATGATCATATATATATATATATATATATATATATATATATATATATATACACACACACACACACACACACACACACAGTATCTCACAAAAGTGAGTACACCACTCACATTTTTGTGAATACTTGATTATAACTTTTCATGTGACAACACTGAAGAAATGACACTTTGCTACAATGTAAAGTAGTGAGTGTACAGCTTGTGTAACAGTGTAAATTTGCTGTCCCCTCAAAATAATTCAACAAAAATGAGTTGAGCTGGCAACAAAAGTGAGTACACCCCTAAGTGAAAATGTCCAAATTGGGCCCAATTAGCCATTTTCCCTCCCCGGTGTCATGTGACGGTCTCAGGTGTGAATGGGGAGCAGGTGTGTTAAATTTGGTGTCATCGCTTTCACACTCCCCCATAATGGTCACTGGAAGTTCAACATGGCACCTCATGCCAAAGAACTCTCTGAGGCTCTGAAAAAGAATTGTTGCTCTACATAAAGATGGCCTAGGCTATAAGAAGATTGCCAAGACCCTGACCCTGAGCTGCAGCACGGTGGCCAAGACCATACAGTGGTTTAACAGGACAGGTTCCACTCAGAACAGGCCTCGCCATGGTCGACCAAAGAAGTTGAGTGCACATGCTCAGCGTCATATCCAGAGGTTGTCTCTGGGAAATAGACGTATGAGTGCTGCCAGCATTGCTGCAGAGGTTGAAGGGGTGGGGGGGTCAGCCTGTCAGTGCTCAGACCATACGCCGCACACTGCATCAAATTGGTCTGCATGGCTGTCGTCCCAGAAGGAAGTTCTGGTGAACTCCATGCCCAAGAGGGTTAAGGCAGTGCTAGAAAATAATGGTGGCCACACAAAATATTGACACTTTGGGCCCAATTTGGACATTTTCACTTAGGGGTGTACTCACTTTTGTTGCCAGCGGTTTAGACATTAATGGCTGTGTGTTGAGTTATTTTGAGGGGACAGCAAATTTACACTGTTATGCAAGCTGTACACTCACTACTTTACATTGTAGCAAAGTGTCATTTCTTCAGTGTTGTCACATAAAAAGATGTAATCAAATATTTACAAAAATGTGAGGGGTGTACTCACTTTTGTGATATATATATAACAGGACAGAACAACAGAACAATGAGAAATGCTACATGGCTGAGCATAAGAGGTAGAAACAACAAGAGATAATAGAAGATGAGGAATGGAGAAGGTCTCTCTAATCCTAATATTACAGCTGGCAAGGTGAAAGGGCCCACAAAAAAGTACTGAAGGGAAAAAACTAAAATAAATATGAATTACAATAATGTTAGAACAGTGTTTTTGCCTACACAAAGATTGAAAGGCAGGACTCCTCTCTGCCCATGCCCACTGCCAGTCAAAATCGAATTTGGCAGTTGAATGCATGCAAGTGCTCAAATACAATTGCACATTCTAATACATTATAAATATAATTTTACTTGCACAATTTTCCAAGCCATATTACACACACATTATTGATTATGGGTGTGATATTGCTATCTTCATGCTATAAATGTAAACAAAATTTAAGACTTTTTTCTTTTTATCTAAGGACATGTAGGTTGTGCTTGTGACCACTATGTGGCAGTATTTGTTCATCATACTCATACTTTGGAAATGCATATTCTATACTATTTGCATTGTAAGTGGATTGTGAACAGGTCAAGAAGAATGAAAGGATGGTAAGCTGGAAGAGGAAGATGGATAGAAAGATGGGGGTGAGCATTTAGAGAAGGATGGATAGAGAGAGGGAGGGATAATGAGCAGGGAGAGGATGGATGAAAGGATATTGAGGAGGGAGGAAACAATTATGTGAAGATAATGGAGAGCATGTAGAGGCTTCATCGTCTTCCAATTTGTTTGACCATCTTATGCAGATCCAAACAAAACATTCAATTCATTCATTCATTCATCTTCAGTAACAACTTTATCCGTGTCAGGATCAAGTGGGTCTAGAGCCTAGATCTAGGATAACTGGTTGTGAGGTGAGAATACACCCTAGATGGGACACCAGTCTATCAAAGGGCATCACGTACACACATGTGCATACTCTTTCACACATAGAAGCAATTTTGAATAGCCAGTCCACCTATCAGCATGTTTTTAGGATGTGAGCGGAAACTGGAGGAAAACCATGTGGGAGAACATGTAAAACTCCACCCAGGCTGTAACCCGAGCTCAGGATGGAATTGTGAACCCTGGAGCAGTGTCACTATGCTGCCCCAAATAAAACATTAGGTATTAAAATGCTCTCTTTGCATCTTTAGCATTGCGATTGAAATTGGTAGGATAATTGTTACCCAGTTTTCATACATTACCCTTATGCCACACCTCAGTAGTGAAAAAAAAAAAGATTCTGGAAATGATCTTCACTTGTTCCATTTTGGCACACAGTTCTCTATTACTGACTGTAACATTAATATCATATTAGAATTTGACCTGTCTTTATAGGTGTTCTTAAATTTTTATATTTCCATTTTTAATACAAACACAACACTATTCTTAAGTAGCGTAGTATCCTTTAATTAATGACCATTTAGAAGTGGCCTTTGAAGTAACTGTTTAAATGACTACAAATGGCCATGATGAGCATTCTCCTTTCAAGTCTCCTGGGCCCAGTTGTTCAAAAAGTTTAATCTGGATCAGAATGATCCGGATTTGAAAATCCCATGTTTTGCTATCCAGGATCAAGTAATCCATCTTACTTTTGTGTCAGTTTTTCAAAGCAACATTGGATTGGATCACCCTGATCCAGATACAAACCTTTCAAGAGTACCAAATCCAGATTACTAGTGCTCTAAATCTGACTACATACCACAGTGTAGGCTACTAGCTATGTTACGAACAACAGGTAGATTAGCCAGCATGGGGTCACTTTAAGTGTTTTTATTTGAAGAGACAGAAAACAGCATAATAAACAATACAAACATCCCCTTCCTTTTTCGATTTCTTTAAACAGTCAGACCCCGCATATGACCCACAACAAATAAATACAAACAAACAAATATACATTATTCACAAATAAATTATGGATATTTTGAACACGTTTAAATAAAAAAGTCTAAATGTCCAACAGTTAACAAAATAAGAATGTTCAAAGTTCTTCACGTGTGGAGAGCAATAAGGGATGCAATTGTTAGAAACTACTTTTGACTGGTTCATCTCTGATGATTGTGTCATTGTAATTAATATACAGTGACAAATGACAGTTAAAATTAAATATATTATTTTTGTTTGATATTGACAGCTGTTTGAGGGATTATTTATGGGGACAAAATCTTTTTTTTCTTTTTTACTTTACTATACTGAAAGGCAGTAGCCTAATGTATACTTTATCTATTTTATCACTGTAATGGTTAAACAAATCCATGCAAAATATAAATAAATGTATACACTACATGATACAAATATTGTATTATTTGACCAGTTCTAAAGTTTTATTACATTTTGTTCCTGAAATCCTCCCTGAATCCACTCTTCTGCTGGGATCAGGATAATCCTGATTGTTTGGATAACAGGTATCCCAATTCTACTAAAAAGTTTTGAACAACACAGACTAAAGGTTTGATCCAGATCAAAAGCAAGATTGGATTACACGATCCAATCTGATTTCAGAATCCGTTTTTTTTTTTCTTTTGAACAACTCATTTTCAAGATTTGATCCAATCCGATAGCAGAAATCCGATCAGATTACTTCTCAACAACTGAGCCCTAGTTTCAGTTATTTCATCTTGACTGCACCACAGATCTCATCGGAGGAGCTCCCTCACCGTAACAGAGAGTACATTTATCCCTCCTTTCATGTGTGTCCTTGTTTCATGACTATGATTTATATCTGCTTGAGGAAAGCATTGATATAGCAGAGAGAGAGAGAGAGAGAGAGAGAGAGAGAGAGAGAGAGAGAGAGGTGAGGGATCATCATGAGGAAAACCGTTATTTTTATTGTATGCATCAGAAAGCCATGTGAAATTTCTGACTTTCTACCTTAATTGTAAATGCTTTATTTCTTATGAGTTAACTAGCTAGCTAATTATCCAGCTGTCATGATCAGATATCTAGCTAGAGTAAAATAACACAGTTCCAGCTTTCAAGTGCAAATGGGATTCAGAGAAAATGAACTATGGAGAAAGGATGGATGGTTGTGACCCTTAACTCAAACCCTTTTTTAAAATTATTATTATTATTATTATTATTATTATTATTATAATAATAATAATAATAATAATAATAATAATAATAATAATAATAATAGGGAGCCACTGGCTTAATAATTAGCACATTTGACTCACACCTCTGGGGTTGTGGGCTTGGTTCCCACCTCCACCCTGTGTGTGTGCAGAATTGCATGTTCTCCCCATGCTTTGAGGGTTTCCTCCAGGTACTCTGGTTTCCTCCCCCAGTCCAAAGACATGCGTTGTACCCAATGACACTATACAGTTGCATTTCATTTAACACTTGTTTAACCAACTTCGCTCAAGTAATGGAACAAACTTTAGGATGGACACGATGCTCATCCAATGAAATGAATACTGCTGAAAGTTCTCATTCAAAATGGGTTAGATTTCATTTACACATGACAGGTCAAAATCATATGACCCGTGCATATCATTTTGTGTGTGTGTGTGTGTATGTGTGTGTGTGTGTGTGAGAGAGATAGAGCACGTGAGTGAGCGATGATCATTGGACGATTGCTGCATTGAATTCATGTTCATGCATGATTTTTTTTTTCCTGCTCTGCTCTGCCCTATATAGTGTCCTAGTTTATAATGAGGTCTGTCTCAAGTGAGGAGAGAAGCAATCATTTGCTCACTCTCTCTCTCGCTCGCTCTCTCTCTCTCTCTCTCTCTCTCTCTCTCTCGCCTCTTCTTTACCGTCTTCCCAGCCTTCTGTTCTCATGCTGTTTTATAATTTTATATGTCCAATTTTATTAAGGCCCCATCTTTCCCCATCTCTGTCATCATTATTAATGTTTATGATTAGTTTACTAAGGCCACTTTGTCAGGAAACCGTGTACACTGCAAAAAAAAATAGTAATCGAAGATTTCGTGAATATAGGCAAATGTACTAAATATTTCTTATTGTGAGATTATTATAAATATAAGATTATTAAACTCATTTTTAGATGTTTTTATTTAGATTATGTATTTGTTTAGATTATTTCAAGATTGAAATGTTCTTTTTCTGTTGGCAGATAATTTAGCTTCTATCCTAAAGCATTTATTCTTAAAAAAAAATGCTTAAAATTAGAAAACAAATCTGCCAAAAAAAACATCAAGACTATTTCAAGCTTGAAATTAGTAAAACAATGTCTAGAAATAGGTTTAAAAAATGTTATAGTTGATTTACTGTAATTTTTTAATAGTAAATACTAGATAAATATGACTATATTTAAGATATTTTCATTTGTTAAGATGACTTTTTGTTTCTGCAGCATAGAGAAAAAATCACATTCAAAACCATTTCAAATTTCTTGTCCCAGAGCTAGCAACTAGCTCATTTCCATCTGCAGTACCAGATAAACATAATGATAAATGTGACACAAAATCTCCAAAATTAGTCACAGTTCAAACACTAATCAAACAATTTTGTAATCTCCTTACTGTATGTTTGATTTTGATTTGCTCTCGCACTGTTCTGTTATTTAACGATTCATTATTTATGTTATTTTAAAAGTTCTGTTTTTTTTTATTATTATTATAATTTTTTTATTTTTATTAATGGACCAATGATCCAACACCCAGAAAAACACAATTCAGTACATCCTGGCCCTGCAAATAAAACTCTATCGATCTATCTAACTTACCATGGGAGAATTTGCTTCAGGGCCAGAAAAGAAAATAGCTGAAAAGAGTACAATTCCTGCTTAAAAAAAAGAAAGAAAGAAAGAAAAAAATTCAGATATAAAAATACTCAGGAGTAATATAAAAATGCCTGTAAATGATAGGATATACAATACACAGAATCCTTTTTGTGGCTAACACCTGATATTGGATCAGTGACTACTTGTTCCTATATGATATCTTCTCTACAGTAGGAACACACTGTACTGGAATGATATTAGTTGAAGACTTATAGAGAAATACTGTATTGTTTAGGACCTGTATTCGAAAGGTAGAGAAACAGAGAGAGAGCGCACGGACAGATGCAGTGAATGAGAAATGTCTTTTCATTAAGACTTTTAAGCAACCTTAACTCATGCATTACAGCTGGTGTACAATAGCAACAATTTTATGTATTTTTTCCTCCCTTTGATTTTTCCTTTCATTTCTGCATTCGTTCTGCATTCTTTCTTTCTTTCTGTCTACTGTCTACATAGTGTTTTGTATTCAGGTGGTACATCAAAGCATTGATGATATATTACCTGTCATATATCAAGAAAGTACTCTGGACTTCAGTTCCCATCAGCCACTGCACTGTACTACATCAATGTCACATGACCACCTGCACCTTGTAAGGATCCGGCTAGATTCTCACGGGTTGCTCAGGAAAGTTAATATGACTCAGCCGGACAGGAAGCGAAAGTGCTGTTCTCCGTTTATTGCATTGAAGGATACCATAGGGTTACGCATGGTTACAGGTCAGTCATTAGAAGAAGATTAACCAAGTAAAACATCCCAAAAATGGTACCTTAACATGAGACCGTGAGTCAGCACACAATGTGGAGGTCACAGAGAGAGGGAGAGCAGGGCGGCTACCACGCCCCCTGACCCCACATGACATCATCATAGCCGATCATTATATATCCCCCCCCACTTAAAACAAGGGCTGGCCTCAGGCCGTAACATAAAGGAAACGTAACAGTGCCTAGGTGCCTGTGTGACAGCTGACATAAGTAGGGCTACAGAAAGCAGTACCATTAATCACATCTTTGCCTGTTCCACATAACTATAGTCCAACATTCTGCAACAAGAACAGCATTTCTTTTTTTTGTTCAATTAACATTTTCAGAACTTCACATTGTTTGAAATAATAACGTAACATCAAAACCTCAAGGTACATAGGCATTAACAGTATTTCAAAAACAAAACAGGGTGTCACATTACCCTATTAAGAAGCAATCACTCTTGTAAGACAATAGACAGTCAAACCAATATAAGGCCTTCACAGACATAGCAATTAAAAAATATATAAAGCAGAATAAGACCAGAGAATGAGAAAAACTGAAAACATATCACTTCAATATTCAAATAGAGGAGCAAAATAAGGATTTGTCCACCTGTTAAATCTTGGAGCTTCCCTCGGGCCTCGTGGAGAACATCGCTCCCCTCTCCTGTCCTGCAGAGGAAGTTGTCCCACTGTCCAGCCCCGCTGAGGATGTCGCCCTGCTTACCTGTTCCGCTGAGGACGTCGCTCTGCTTACCTGTTACACTGAGGACATTGCGTTGCTTTCTTGCTCCACTGAGGACGCCGCTCAGTCTCCTAGTTCTGCTGGGGACATTTTGCCCAAGGGGCCAGGAACACCAGATGGAGGGAGTGCATTTTTGGGCGCTCCGGGAGAAGCGCCCTTTGGGGGGGTTCTGTCATATATCAAGAAGGTACTCTGGCCTTCAGTTCCCATCAGCCTGTACTACACTGTACTACATTGTACTACATCAATGTCACATAACCACCTGCACCTGAATCACGTTTCTGTTAACGAGCACGCTTATATATAGCCACTGTTTGCACTGCTTCCTTATCTTATGTTTGTCTTACATTACCGTTGTCCATTTTACCATGTTTTGGTTCTGTTAGTTCATGTTGAGTCCTTGCCACAATGTTTTGCATTAGTCATAGAATCTGTTGTGTTTTGTTGGTTCATTTAATAAAACGTTTAAAATCTGCGATTGCTTCCGTACCCATCTTTGAGACGTGACATTGCCACATATAATCTATTGCCATTTTAGAGGAATATGACATTTGTTTGTTGGACTGAAGGACAATTAAATGGCATGGTTCATCTGAACCAGCCGATGCTACTTTACTAATTCAGTTTTATGTACATTTCCCTGAAGCTTTTATTCAAAGCAACTTACAATTGAGACAGGATACAACTGAGCAGTGGAAGGTTAAGGGTTTTGCTCAAGCAGCCAACTAGTGCTGGGAAATTACAACCGTCTGATCAATAGGTGAAGGCCTTAACCACTGTCCCAATTTCATAGGGGTATTATGTTATATACTATATATATATATATATATATATATATATATATATATATATATATATATATATTAGCACAAACATGTATCCAAAGGGACTCATACGTAAGGCAGAATCCAAACCAAACACAGAATTTATCTGTTTGTTTGTCAGGCTATAAGAATTGGTCCACATTCAGTCTCGAGAGTTGTCAAGTGTGACAGAAACTGGATGGTGAGTATAGGAAAAAATAAAGAAATTGTCTTTTCTCTCTGCAGGGGAGACAGGTGTTGCTAACTTTCATAACCCATGAGGTGAAGATTTATGGCATGTTTTCAGATAGCATGGCAATAAGATTGCAGTTGGATTCATGCTGATGCATGACATGAGGATAATTTTCAGACCCTTTTTTTTTTTTTTACTTGTTTCCCTTGCTCACACAGATGAGGTTAACTATCTGCAAAGAATGGGATATTAAATAAGTATGAGCTCTGTAAAAGAAATCATATGATCTGTGCAGAGGAGAACTGAACAGCACAAGCACAGGAACAAGCTCCATTCATTAAGAACATTAAGATATATTCTTCTTCAGAGTTTGTGCAACAAAAAAACATCAAGGAAAACTGACCAAGCTGTCATGCACTTCCCACTCATGTGACTATCATGGATGGCACCAGCCCAAAATTATTTTCACCGTTATGAAAGTGTTGTAATGCATGTTGCTTTTAACAAAACCCTTCAGAGCTGCTTCCCACTCTCTGAACTTCTCACGATTACCCTTTCTAAAAGCAGTGATGTTTTTGGCCTCATATCCATAGACTGTATATAAATTCTTATATTCAATCTGTCCACACGTCTCTGCAGTGTGTTCCTGTCTTGAGTTACTGTTGATTGCCATAGTGTTATGGTTAGGACCTGGCTAGTGCAATATGAAGGGGAACAAACTACATAGCTAGTTAAAGAAAGCATGAAAAACCACCCACATGTTTGTGTATAAATTGCATGAAGGCCCCGAAGAGTTAACAGTGAAATTGAAGGTAAGTTGAAAATTGCAGCTATTACCAGAATAAGAATGCAGACAGGCAAGTGAAACAACAACAGGAAGAGCAGAGAGAGACAATGACAATAGGGACAGACAGGAGAGAAAAGTGAGTGATAGACCTATCATAGAGACAGAATCACTGAAATCTGTGTACATATAAAAGTATATCAGTGTTTGTTTGTTCTTTAAATGATTTTGACCAGTATTTATTTTGTCCATATAGTCTGCAAACTGTCAGAGGTGTTTGGGATGGACAGCATAAGCAAGGGGCAAATTGGATCTTATGAGGGTGGGTAAGGCTGTATTACATCACCATTATGCAATTATTTATAATTTCAAACGACTGTACTAGAGCTCAACACTCTTTGCAATTAACTCTAACCTGTACCTCCTATTATGTTCCTAATTACTCATGAAGGATATACAATATCTCACAAAAGTGAGTACACCACTCACATTTTTGTAAATATTTGATTATATCTTTTCATGTGATAACACTGAAGAAATGACACTTTGCTACAATGTAAATTAGGGAGTGTACAGCTTGTGTAACAGTGTAAATTTGCTGTCCACTCAAAATAACTCAACACACAGCCATTATTGTCTAAACCGCTGGCAACAAAAGTGAGTACACGCCTAAGTGAAAATGTCCAAATTGGGCCAATTAGCCATTTCCCCTCCCCGGTGTCATGTGACTTGTCTCAGGTGTGAATGGGGAGCAGGTGTGTTAAATTTGATGTCATCGCTCTCACACTCCCTCATACTGGTCACTGGAAGTTCAACATGGCAAGTCATGGCAAAGAACTCTCGGAGGATCTGAAAAAAATAATTGTTGCTCTACATATAGATGGCCTAGGTTATAAGAAGATTGCCAAGACCCTGACACTGAGCTGCAGCACGGTGGCCAAGACCATACAGCGGTTTAACAGGACAGGTTCCACTCAGAACAGGCCTCGCCATGGTCGACTAAAGAAGTTGAGTGCACATGCTCAGAGTCATATCCAGAGGTTATCTTTGGGAAATAGACGTATGAGTGCTGCCAGCATTGCTGCAGAGGTTGAAGGGGTGGGGGGTTCAGCCTGTCAGTGCTCAGACCATACGCTGCACAACGCATCAAATTGGTCTGCATGGCTGTTGTCCCAGAAGGAAACCTCTTCTAAAGATGATGCACAAGAAAGCCCGCAAACAGTTTTCTGAAGGCAAGCAGACTAAGGACTTTACTGGATTTCTGGAACCATGTCCTGTGGTCTGATGAGTCCAAGATAAACTTATTTGGTTCAGATGGTGTCAAGCGTGTGTGGCGGCAAATATGTGAGGAGTACAAAGACAAGTGTGTCTTGCCTACAGTCAAGCATGGTGGTGGGAGTGTCATGGTCTGGGGCTGCATGAGTGCTGCCGGCACTGGGGAACTACAGTTCATTGAGGTAACCATGAATGCTAACATGTACTGTGACATACTGAAGCAGAGCATGATCCCAGCATGTATTCCAGCATGATAACGCCCCCAAACACACCTCCGACGACCACTGCCTTGCTAAAGAAGCTGAGGATGAAGGTGATGGACTGGCCAAGCATGTCTCCAGACCTAAACCCTATTGAGCATCTGTGAGGCATCCTCAAACGGAAGGTGGAGGAGCACAAGGTCTCTAACATCCACCATCTCCATGATGTCGTCATGGAGGAGTGGAAGAGGACTCCAGTGGCAACCTGTGAAGCTCTGGTGAACTCCATGCCCAAGAGGATTAAAGCAGTGCTGGAAAATAATGGTGGCCACACAAAATATTGAACTTTGGGCCAAATTTGATATTTTCACTTAGTGGTGTACTCACTTTTGTTGCCAGCGGTTTAGACATTAATGGCTGTGTGTTGAGTTATTTTGAGGGGACAGCAAATTTACACTGTTACACAAGCTGTACACTCACTACTTTACATTGTAGCAAAGTGTCATTTCTTCAGTGTTATCACATGAAAAGATATAATCAAATATTTACAAAAATGTGAGGGGTGTACTCACTTTTGTGAGATACTGTACATTTAGATGGAAGCAATGTGGAATACTCAGAGGAGATCATTTAAAGAGAGGACGTGGCCTGACAGGGAGATTGAGAGATAATATGTCAAACAGTTAAAAGCTAGCATTGCTAACAAGAGAAGGCCAACATGAAGCTAATGGATGCCACAGTGTTTGCAATGTAAACAATGCACTCACAGAGGTAGAATTGAAGAAAAGAAATAAGAGCAGGCTATTTCAGCTTTGGACGACAGGGTACCTGTAGTTAAAACCTGTAGTCACAAGCTGCTACTGTAAGTGGATATCTCCACATGTCCATACATGTCGTCCGACATGTATCCAAGGCGAGAAGAAGTAAGAAAAATATTTCTGTTTGACAATGATATTTATTGCAGATGTGTCCACATGTGCCCAATGCACACAAAAAGAGTTATCCAGGTAATTCTCACTGCTGGTGTTTACGAGGGGTTGCCATGCTTTGTCAATTACAATTGTTTCTGCTCCCAGGCTTGCTTTGCCAGAGAGAGAGAGAGAGAGAGAGAGAGAGAGAGAGAGAGAGAGAGAGAGAGAGCAGAGAGAGACAGAGAATCAGAGAGAGAGATTGTTTCTGCTCCCAGGCTTGCTTTGCCAGAGAGAGAGCTCAAAAGTGTGCAATAAATCAGTCAATGGCATTGTATTTTCAGAAATAAGGCCATTAATCAAATAGAACAAGTAATAGATTACATCAGCTCAAATCAAGGTAATTCTGTTCTCTTCCACTGAGCTCAAAGAAAATGAACTCCACTTAAATCAACTAAAATAAACTGAGCTCAACTAAATTCAAATTGTCAACTCAAATAGTCATTTTTACAAAAAAAAACAAACAAAACAAAACAAATTCAGTCCAACCTGATTCAATTAAACTCTAGCCGGTAGCAAGTAAAGTGACCTTAGCTCAGGTCAACTTGTCAGCTCAACTCTGGTGAACTTATGTCAACTCAATGCAATTAATTTTAAATTAACTCAAGGGGTCTACAGTATGTTTGTGCCAGCTACAGTTAGTTGTAGTTGTACATGTTGACTTTTCAGTTGCCAATGTTTTAATGCTTTTGACAGGGTGCAAAGGCACAAAAGAGTGATATTTGAAATTTAGATCACCCAGCTTCAATATATCAGACAGAATTAGCTGTAACAAGAACAAGAACTCAGTTATGACTATTGTAAACCAACTCGCACCAATTTAGTGCTGGAAACGCTTCTATTTTAACCAGTACTTAAATCCACAACAACTAATATGAATTTCACAGCACTCCTTCCAGAGAAGACCTATCTTGAATGGCTATTGGTATGACAGAAATGTTTAAATGAATGAATGAATGAATGAATGAACAGTAGTTATCTAGCTTGCTCTGCTCTTCAGTTGAGAGGATGATAGACACACAAAAATGAGGGTTAAGTCTGCTTCACCAGACCTTATCCCAACAACTTGTCCCTGAACCACTCCCTCCTGGTGAAGTGGAAAATGTATGCCTTTATCTGTAATGTTTATGCCCCTTCTCTTGAAATACTCCCATAATTATGAAGCTAATCATATGAGAAAATGTGAATAATGCATTAATAATAGTTAAAACGTTTATATTTAAAACACATAAAAAAAAAAATACTTGCTTATTTTGTTTATTTATTTTTAAAATAATGTTTGCAATGCCCAAACTAGGCCAGGAGTCAGTCAGTCAGCTCAGTCTCTGTCTCTCTTTCTTTCTTTCTCTCTCTCCCTAATTTTTATTTATTTTTTTTGGTTGGCAGTAATGTCGCACCAGGGCAGAGGTGACTCAGTGCTCGTTAACAGTTGGAGGGTTGTGTGTTCAAATCCCAGCACACCTAAGATGTTACTGTTGGGCTCAAGAACAAGAGCCATAACCTTCATCTACTCAACTCAACTGTAAATTGCTTTGCATAAAATGATTACATGTGTACAAAGATGTTTTTCCTCTGAACTAACCTTTAAGATTTAGTTAAAGGTTTACTGAAAGAAAATTACTTTTTAAAATATTATTGCATAGGAGAAGGAAATTATTTATTAACAAGATATCTGAATCTTAATATATGAATGTATATATAAATAATAACATTACACTATATACAGTCAGGTCCATAAATATTTGTACATAAACAAAGTTATTGATGTTTTAGCTATTGTTAGATAGGATATTTGAATTTTTAAATAATGAATTTGAACTTTCGGCATTAATCTGAGAGTATTTACATCCAAATCATGTATACGTTGTAGGAATTACATCAAAAGTAATTGGACAAACTACCAATCATTAAATAAATTGTAATTTTTAATACTTGGTTGCAAATTCTCTGCAATGAATGATTGACTGAAGTCTGGAACCCACAGACATCACCAGATGTTGGGTTTCTTCCCTGGTGATACTCTGCCAGGCTTTTACAGCTTTTTGCAGCTGTCTTCAGTTTCTGCTTGTTCTTGGGGCATTTTGCCTTCAACAAGTGAAATACATACTCAATTGGATTCAGATCAGGTGGTAAAAAAAAAAAAAAGTCTTTCCAAATATGCTACTGGTCATTGTTCATCTGGACTGTGAAGTGCCATCAAATGAGTTTTGAAGCATTTGGCTGAATCTGAGCAGATAATATATCCCTATACACTTCAGAATTCATCCTGATGCTTTTGTCTGCAATCAGATCCCTCATTAAACGCAAGGGAACCAGTTCCATTGGCAGCCACACATGCCCAAACCATAAGATGAAGTGCTATGCTTCAGATCATGAGCAGTCCCTTCCTTTCTCCATTTTCTTCCCTTCCCATCTTCCTGGTAAATGTTGATCTGTACATTTCTAGGATGTTGTTCCAGAACTGTACATGCTTTTTAAAATGTTTTTGGCAAACTCTAATTTGGTCCTTCCTGTTTTTGAGGCTTGTGGTTCTGTATTTACTCTGGTGAAGTCTTTTCTTGATTGTTGAATGTTGACATTGATACACCTACCTCCTGCAAGGTGTTCTTGATCTAGCCAACTGTTGTGAAGGGGTTGTTCTTAACCAGATACTGGTCAATTTGTGACCAGATTCTAGGTCACAGGTTGATCTTTTGGGCCTTTTGGGGTTCCTGAGCTCACCAATGTTTATTTATTTAAAAAAAACATATTTATATTAAAAAAATAAACAACTTAGCATATTGTGATTTAGTATGAAGCCAATTTGCCAAGTTTCTATGTGGCTCACATGCATGTATAATGTGTGTGGGTGGGTGTGTATGCATGTGTGTGGGTGGGCACCAAGTGAGGGCTCTGACAGTGTTTCACACCTCTTCTACTATATAGGTCAGTTGCCATGGTGAGGCCGAACAGTTTCAGAGGGATTACTTCCTGAACATGACAGAACCAGTAAATGTGTGTGTGTGCATGTGTGTGTGTGTGTGTGTGTGTGTGGTCATGTTTTTATGATAGTGGGGACACCCAGATAGGCATATCTGACAGTTTTAACCTTATAGGAACATTTGGCTGGTCCCACAATAGACAAGGAAAACTTTTTTCTTTTTTTAGTGTTAGATTTGTGTTAGATTTCACTGTAGGCATGGCACTGAATAGCTGCATTAATAACAATGTCAGTGGAGGTCTTCACCAGGACAGTAAGATGTATGTCAGATACATATTGATTATAGCCTTAAATATAGAAAGAATGAATGAATGCATTAATTAATTAGAACCTGTCCTCTTATTTCTCTCTTGTTGCTTCTTTTAGGCCACACCCCCTAAGATATGCCCTGTACCTCCATCTGCCAGGTGTGCATTTCAGGCCTCTCCTACATGGTCTGGAAAATGTGTGACTTGAGTGTTTGCTAGCTGGATGGTAAGGATTGACCATCACCATATGGAATCCATCTGTCAGCTGTGCAATGCAAGCCATCCCTTCCTTCTATCATTTCTAAAAGCTTTCCAAAGTGTCAAGTATTGATAAAAAACAGTGTTGGCTTTCTTGTATAGTTGCTCTTTTCCTATAATATGGTGTATAATTTGAATGCTTGATTGTTAGTTCACTGGGCTTGCCTGAGGCATGGTTTTATTTACTGTTGTGGAAGACAGGCAGTTATCCCCCAAATTATCTTTATACTTGTACTTATTTTGCCCCTGTACAGGAACTGTGGCCTGGCTCTTTAGGACTCTTCTTTTAAAAATCCTTCAATCACCTGTAAAGATAAACACCAGATAATGAGCGAAAATGAATGGTTGGAAATGTTTGGTTTTCCATCCATCCATCCATTGTCTGTGCACTTATCCTACACAGGGCCACAGGGATCCCAGGGGACTCAGGGCACAAGGTGGGGTGCCAACTAGTTGAAGGGCACAATCGCATGTTCTATGGACAATTTAGAGATGCCAATCAGCCTACAAGACATGTCTTTGGACATATAATTTCCCTTTTTCTCCTGCTCAACCATCTCATTTTATATTGTCACTGCCTCTTCTCCTATCCTCTATCCTGTTTTTAGCCTTTTCTCCTATTCTTTCATTTCTGTCTCCTCCTTCTCCTATTCTTCTTACTATTCATTCTACTACTTACTATTTAATTGTCATGTTTCCTCTTCTGTCCTCTCTAGTATTTCCTCCTACTTGCTCCTCCTCTTATTCCCTCTGCTTTTCCGCTTTGTCTTTTTTTGCTCTTCTTGTTGCCCCTCCTCTTTCCAACTCCTGTTCTTTTCTCCTCCTCCTTCAGCTCTGCTCATCCTCACTCTGCGCTCTTACAGTACAGTGGAAAGAGACGGGGTGATGAGCTGTAGACTGTAAAGGAAAGAGGAGTGACAGAAGAGAGCAGCAGGTGGATTTACAGGTAAAACTGTGGGTTTATTTATAACTGCACCAAATGAATTTCAAGTGCTGTTTTTCTTGGTGGGTTGTTTAAATAGTCTTTAAGTTTGAAGTATAATGGGAACATAGAAAGCAAGGGACAGTTTGCTTTCACAGGATGCCGTTTCAATTTTAGTACAAAGTCTTGTTAAGTCCAGTTCCCTCATCTTTCTGCTACATTTATGGCATTTATGGCATTCTGTGCCACATATTCAGGGAGGGCATCGATCTCTCTACTTTGCAATCCATCTTTTTCTTTGCTAAATTTATTTTATGTCTGGATTATGCTTTTATACTGATTTGTTTATGAATTTATGGACTTGTTTCCCTGGAACTGAGTACATGTGGACAGTAACCATTTTAACAGCAGATGGATAAAGAGGGGATAAATGAATAAGTATTAACTGATGTGTGATCAAATGTGGTGGCAGTATCTACAGCCAATAATTAAATAATCAGATGAGATTGCATGAAAATGTGCGTGTGAATATAGATAAAACAATGTGAATGTGTACATTTTTAATAACAGCAAGCATTTAGTGAAATAAGGCTTACTAACAGGCATCTAAACTTGCCTGCAAGCAATATATACATTTACATAAAATATATACAAAATCAAGTACTATATAGCTCATCCAAGAAACTTCCCCCAAATGGATTAAGTAATTAAGCAGCAGCAAAGATTTACATAAAAGAGCCTTAGCTAAGTGAAATTAGAGGGGTTTTCTGTCCTGCAAAGGGTGTTTGATTAGTACAGTGATTTTTTGGGGGAAAACCTCTAATGCTTCAGGGAAATGTAACATAGCCAACTTCACAGTCCCCAATCGGTTCAAGTGAAGGTTTTTAGATGAGCTTTATATAGATATTGTGGTCTGGTGCAGCTTTTTCTTTTCCCTTTTTTCTTCTTTTTTTTTTTTTACTTTTTAATAATGGGCATTTGTGTTTGTGTGTGTGTGTGTGTGTGTGTGTGTGTGTGTGTGTGTGTGTGGCATGTTTTTATATCTTGGTGGGTTTTATATCTATATTTGTCTCCACAAATATAGGACATTTGGCTGGTCCCCACAAAAAAAACAAAAAAAACAAACAAAAAAAACCCTGCTTTTTACAAAACTACAGCTTTTAATTACACAACTAAAAGAGCCTTTGGGTTGCTGAGGTAAATGTTTGGGTTAGTGTTTACGGAAGGTCCTCACAAAGATAGAAAGAGAAAAGTGTATGTTTAATGCTGCTTCTATCTGGCTTTTATTTATTTGTTTTTTGTTTTTTGTTTTGTGTTTACTTATTTACTTACTTTGTGTGGTTGTCTTTGTGATTGCTTGTGGGCTTTGGGAATATAAATTCTAAATTCATTAATATCATTATTTTAATTGTATTTAATTTTGAATTGGTGTGAATACAGTACATTGATGCATTTTCCTATAGTGTTCTATATGAATAACAGATGGGGAAAAACAGGGTCTATTTTCATTTTAAAGATCTCTCTTTTCTCCCAGAAATCTTTCATTCTGAGATCTAAACTGTTTCTAGTTTTCATTTTGCCTAGTTTCCAGGAGTAAATTGGTGTGTGATAGCTGGGTTTCACATGAAGAGGGTAATTAAGTGCTTTCAGCTTTGCAGAAAGTCACACCTGTCCATCATGCCTGAGTATAATGTTCTATTTTTGAAAAATGTGTTTCTGTATACTGTACATGTCTTCATTTCAACGATCCTGTATTTAATTCTCCTTTGTTGATTTACCATTGGTTGAACTCCATGGGTCATCTTAAGGGCTGTTTCATTTCTTTGCGACTATGAAGTTCATTAGAGAAATGTCAGATAAGGGACGTCAATATCACTTTAGAGTTCATCAGGACCAATTACCTGGGAAAAAAACTCTGTTGCAATTTCATTCTCAAAATTGTTGGTGAAATTTTTTATTAGTGGAAACAGGGGCAATTAACTTAATAATTAAATCAAATAAATTAGACTATGCATGTTTGTATTTGAATTTTTATTCCATTGATTTCTCCATTGGTATACGACATGGGTTAATTACTTTATGTTACTCTGTTAGTGAGTTAGAGACAGTGTGCATCTTTGTAAATCTGTGTGCCAAGGTGCCAAGCTGAAATGAATTGGAAATCTTTTGAATTATTGAGTGATCATTAAGATAGCTAGCTAGCTTGTTTTAAATAACCTAGCTAGCCAGAGAATGATGGGTTGTCTCTGAAGTATGTTAGCTAAACGTGCATAGCTTATTGTAGCATTTTGTTTAAATAATATATTGTTCAGTAACTACTATGAACTATTCAGTAAATACAGTGAAACTATTAGGAAAAGATAACTACACAAGTGAAGAAAACAAGTCAGGAGACTTGTGGCTAATGACCCTACATTAAATATTTCTTGACTATGTGATAAAGATGGGGGTAGAAAGTGTTCTAGAAAATGTTTAGGATAACTGATGCTGTGTGTTCCAGTCTCTCCACTGGCTGGCACTTGTTTGATAGCTACATTTCAGAATATTTACCAATACTATAGTTGACAGAAGCACAATCATTCACATTTTAATAAAATTATCCTTTTGACTAATACTACAAGCTGTATTGTGTGTTTTATGTGTACTAGTGTTACCATCACCAACCACTGTCAAACAGGTTATCGAATTTCAGAGAAAAAAAAGTGTGAGATAAATGTGATGGAGAGAGAGTTGTGTGTCCTCTTTTTGTCCTCATTCAGATCTGAGTGACAAACGAAAAGAAGTGTATTGTGTTTCTTCTAGTGTCTGACCTGCTGTGATGATTATCTATTATTCAAACACAACCACTTCTGCATAAGTCAAACGTGCAGGTAAAGTGGTGCTTGTCATATGCTAATGATTCTGATAGTACTCCATATACTTTCTTAATGCATCTCTCCTATTGACAATATCTAATATTATCTCCCAAATAGATCTGCATTATGTAAAAAAAAAAAGCATATTGCAATTATATTGATACACTGAGGTCTCTCTCTCTCTCTCTCTCTCTCTCTCTCTATATATATATATATATATACATATACATATGTGTATGTATATGTATATATATATATATATATATATATATATATATATATATAGTAGCTCACAAAAGTGAGTACACCCCTCACATTTTTGTAAATATTTGATTATATCTTTTCATGTGACAACACTGAAGAAATGACACTTTGCTACAATGTAAAGTAGTGAGTGTACAGCTTGTATAACAGTGTAAATTTGCTGTCCCCTCAAAATAACTCAACACACAGCCATTAATGTCTAAACCGCTGGCAACAAAAGTGAGTACACCACTAAGTGAAAATATCAAATTTGGCCCAAAGTTCAATATTTTGTGTGGCCACCATTATTTTCCAGCACTGCCTTAACCCTCTTGGGCATGGAGTTCACCAGAGCTTCACAGGTTGCCACTGGAGTCCTCTTCCACTCCTCCATGACGACATCATGGAGATGGTGGATGTTAGAGACCTTGTGCTCCTCCACCTTCCGTTTGAGGATGCCTCACAGATGCTCAATAGGGTTTAGGTCTGGAGACATGCTTGGCCAGTCCATCACCTTCACCGTCAGCTTCTTTAGCAAGGCAGTGGTCGTCATCATGCTGGAATACTGCCCTGCGGCCCAGTCTCCGAAGGGAGGGGATCATGCTCTGCTTCAGTATGACTGAAGAGGGACAATTGGGAGTTACACTGAGGTCCCAGGAGGTCTCCACTTTGAACTTGTCCCTCTTAATACAGCCAAAAATATACCATCATACATACCCCCAGTCAAATAAAGAAATGGAATTATAGACTGACAGTTTCTTAGTCAGGAACAATGCACTATTTTCACAAATCTTTTCTCCAAATTCCTCAGTATGTGACAGCACAGTGTCCTTTCCCCTGAAAACATGACACAAAATTGTTTATATAGGCAAAATGCAAATTCCCTGACTCCTGAGCACAACAAAAGCAGCTTTAACCCAAATTGTGAATATGCTTTTTTATTATTTTTTTTTTTGTTACACTGAGTTTTCAAGTGAAAGGCACCCCGTAATTTCTTCATTACATGCAAAGCTCTTCATAAGCAGTGGATAAAGTTTGTTTATTTGGCAAGCCTCTTCCAACATTTTTTTTTTCTCAGAAGAGTGTTGAAAAAAAAAACAACAAAAAAACAGATTAGTGCAACTGAGCACAGCTTATTTATCTGGTGGTTTAATGACATTAAATAATGAATCAAGGCTCCTGAGTGGCATGTTTACCCTATCCTAATGATGCCAAAGCCATGCGATCAAGAGAGCATAACTGGCTCTCCTTTCTGTCAATTAAAATCACACTAGCTAGGTAGTCATCAGTGTGACTTCCTGTTTTTTAAAGAGTTCAGTTACCGCTCTCCTCCTAGTGTGTTCAGCTTCAGTGTGATGTTTCATCAGCAACGATGCAGTGACAGTGCTGCACATGTCTATGCACATAACATAGAGCTAAAGTTTAAATGTGTGGCTTTAACGGAGTTTGCTGATGTATGTTATACAATAACCAATAATTATCTAATTTGAATTGGGGACCTCCTGGGACCTCAATGTAGCAATTTAATTGCAATATGCTACTGTTTTTTACATAATGCAGATCTATTTGGGAGATAATATTAGATATTGTCAATAGAAGAGATGTATTAAGAAAGTATATGTACTGTCAGAATCATTAGCGTATGACGAGCACCACTTTACCTGCACGTTTGACTCATGCAGAAGTGGTTGTGTGTGAATAATAGATAATCATCACAGCGAGTCAGACACTAGAAGAAACACAATACACTTCTTTTCTTTTGTCACTCAGATCTGAATGAGGAAAAAACTCAGTTTCTGTCCCAAATTACATGATCTTTTACTCTTGACTGTTTCCTCTATTAAGAGCCCTTCTGTCAATCACTAGCATTTGAGACCCATCCAATTACAGTATGCTTCTCTGCATTATGTAATATTGTACATGCTGCTTCCAATCGATCACTTAATTATATCAACTTCTCTAATTAATAATTAAAAAGTTAAAAGGTTTTTGGTACAGCAGATCTGTAAAGAATTCTTACCTAATAAAATATATTTAGAAACATCTTATAAATGTTATAAAGTAGACAGGCAAGTGTTTAATAGAACATCTAAAAGTAGTAGGTAGAGAAAATTATACCAAAGTGACTTCTTTTTATTTAGGTCAGGACGATCCAGTGTGAGTCATGCGAAGTGAGAATGGCGCACAAGTTATTTCCTAGTCTGAAGTTGGCAACATTAAAAAGATTATTGCAGTAAATAATTTTGACAAATATTGCACCCTGACACTTTGATGATAATTAGGAAACATTGTTTACAATTTATTATTATTCAAGTTCTCACATAATAACTATTTGTTCTACATAACAAAGCAGACAGATCAGACCAGTAGACAGTATATCTAATGATTTAATACCAGACTTTGTCTTTAGCTGATGGTGCAGTAAACTTCACCTTCTATCTCTCTTTTAATTGTTTGCTGTTTAAACCAGCCACAGTAGTTTCTTCCCCTTAGCTTGCTCTGATTGGCTGATGGCCAATTTTTCTTAATAAAATCAACAAACAAAATGTCAGTGTCTATAAATTTCCTACAGCTCTAATGAGGTATGACAATATTAGTATATGCCAACACACTCTTTTATTCATGCATTCATCTTCTGTAACTGCTTTATTCCTGTCAGGGTTATGGTAGGTCTTAGGGACACTGGGCATGAGACAGGTATTCACCCTGGATGGCATGGCATGCACACACATTCACACACTTATTCACAGCTGGGACAATTTAGAGTAGCCAATTTATTAAGCAACATATTTTTTGGGGGGAGGGGGGATTTGAGAACCCAGAGGAACCAATTTAGATGCAAGGAGAACATGAAAAAAGTCCACACAGACAGTGTCCGAAGCTAATGATTGAACCCAGTACTATGGAACTGTCAGGGGGCAATGCTAATGAATAACTGCAGTGCTTTTATTTAATCTCATCCATTTTATCATATTTTCACACTTTTCAGACATTTCTTGATGTCTCATATAAAGGGTCAGAATGGTCAGACATTATTTCACAGGAGATATTGAACCTTTAAGCTTCTACTGGTAAAATATTTATTATTTTTTATTTTAAAAAGTAAATTGGTTGCTATAGAGGGTATGCATGTGACGCATGTGAGTGGCAAAAAGTCTGAGCGGCAGCATTAGTGTACAGTGTGAATTCCGCAAAAACATAGAAAAACGCATCTAAAATGGGAAAAGGCTGTTGTGCAATCGACTGTGCTAACAGATTCAACAGGAATTCGGAGCTATCTTTTTGTCTTTGGAGTGGCAACAAAAAAAAACCATTCCTTCTTTTTTTACTAAGTCGAGCAGTGTACTGTAAGTGTAAGTTCTTTCAGCATGTAGTGTTCATGTTGTACAATGCTGAAAAATTTGCTACATATTTTTTTTTAAACGCTGCCTATTTCCACTAATGAATAATGGGGGCTCATTCATTATCTGACTGTGTTTTACCTTCACAAATATATAACGCTAGTAAGTGTAAGCAGTGTTCGCTACAAACAAACTAGAACTAGCTAGTTTACGGGTTACCAGATAAAATGATATAATAAAATAAAAATGTGTACATACCTGTTCACATACAACTAGAATGTTTATTTGTGTTCTTCTCACTTTAATTTCTCCAACAAATCCCGGCTTGAAGTAGGATCAAGTGTCAAGGCTTTTTTATGCCTTCAGACTTTACTTAGTGTATTTCCTGGGCGTCTAAATCAGGTACATATAAATGTCAGGAAAACCGATTTCTGCCCACATGCCAATGTCCATGGACCACAGGTTTTTGGGCAAGTTGTAAGGGTCACTGTCGAGTCCAACTGCCTTAAATTTAAGCTAATAATTGTTAGTTATACTAACGTTTTCTCTATTAAAACCAGCCATTTTTCTGGATGTTTTGCCACTCAGTCCAGCCAAGTGGGCGTGTTCCAGTGGGAAAGTGATGTCAATGCATACCCTCTATTTTCCCATTTGCATAAGCACATAAGTTTGTTGTGTTAACTATTTACCCCATATCTATTTGTGAAATTGGGTGCAAGGTTTTGTTTATTTATTGCAACTTTTAACTATTTGAATCTTGTTGGCTGAACCCCCCCCCCCCCCCAAACACACACATAGAACAATAGGTAGAACACTAGGTTTTTCAGAACTTACTTATTTACTCATGTCATGGCGATTCAAATTTAAATGCACATTAAATTTAGCATTAAATGTCAATGTCAATGTTAAGTGTCAATGGTTAATTATATTTGAAAACCTATTCACTAATATCCATTCATTTATTTATCTTCAGTAACTGCTTTATCCTGGTCAGGGTGGCTCTTGGTTTGGAGCCTATGCTGGGAACACTGGACGCAAGGTGTGAATACACACTGGATGGGACATCAGTCAATTCCAGGCCTCTATACACATATTCATTCACAACTAGGGCAAATTAGCACAGCCAGTCCACCTACTTGCATGTTTTTTTGGGGAGGCAGGTAGGAGGAAACCCACATGGACACGGGAAAACATGCACAGACAGTAACCCAAGCTCACGGCAACTACCTGCTGTGCCACCCTAGTCACTAGTAAATAAATTTGAGGGGGAAAAAATAAACTGCTGTATTTCAGGCAACTTTCTTTTTCATCTCATTTCATTTTGAGTGACATCCATCATTCGTTTTTCTCAGGAATGTGTGGATGTTTTTTCTCATTTCTGCTGCCTCATGCTGCATTGTTTCCCTTTTGTCTCATCTGTCAGTTCATGGATAAAGGATGATAGACAAGATAATGAATGAGAGCTCTGGGGATCAATCAGTGACACCACACTTCCTGTATCAGTCTGTCAAATGCTGCTCGCTTACACACACACACACACACACACAGTGGGGCACTGAGAAAGGTAACAACTTGAAAACGGCAGCATTGCTTCCTCAACCCAAGTCTAGCCTTAAGCATGAAAATGGAATGATTGAAATAAACAAAATTATCTGGCAAAACATCAAGACAATACTATGATTAGGAAATTAGCAAAAGCCTAGAAATAAGCACAATAAACATAATATTATGGGTTTGTTTTCTCATAATGAGAAAATTAGGTTAATATTCCTGTGTTCTACATATTTTAAAATGTATTTTAGATGTACTGTTCAATGTACTATACTAAGTCATAATTGTGAGGCATTTTCTTGTTATTTTGAGCTTTTTTTTTTTTTTTTTGTTAAATTGTTATTTTGAAAATCTTTGTCTTTATTCAGATAATGATGTTGGTCAGTCTGCCTAGTGTACCACTAACATTAACCTGACTGATGGCTTGATAGTTATGGCTTTATTCTTACATATGGGTAATGTTTTTAATTCAACACACATTTTATGCTCAAATCCCCATATTCTTGATTACTACATATAAACAAAAGTCAAAGTATACAATCTGATACACAACATAAAAATATTATGAAAAGAATCATAAAAATGAGCCTTAATTTTGCAATGTGTACAAAAGGTCTGTACAAACTGAACAGATATATTAAGTGTTATAACAGATATAGTAAGTATAATTATAACATTTCATATTGTGTCCAGGATACAGAGACTTTAGCATATTGAAAACCAGTATGTTAGTGTGCTAGGGTGCTTGCAACCCCAACGCACACAGCTCCTGGCTTGGACTCAATAGATATTCTGGCTAATGTGAGGCTGTGTCTCAGCCTCACCATCTGTCCCTCTACTCTATCTCTCGTATCATCTAACACATACACACGTGCACACACACACTCACCATGAATATACACATACATTTGGGATTCTCTATGCTTCTACAATTTCCATTCAAAACACAGCCTTGGAGAGATCTCGCCTGCATGAAAAACTAGGGTTTTTAGTGTTCTGACTTTTATTAAATTGGAGACACACAGATACAGTTGTACTGTAAACCTGCAGAAAGCAGCTCTAAGGAATATATTTGCATCAGGGAGGGGTCAGATGGAGAGTGTGATGTGATCCTGCTTCCTTTATGCCCCCAATGGCATTTCCTGTAGATCTCCTATCCATGTTCTAAATCATATAGCAAACAAGATGGCAAACAAATAGCAGACTTAACGGTCTGTCTACATAATAATTTTTCCCTATGCTGGGGAAATATGCACAATCTATAATACACTAAGATGCAAACAAAATTCACATCATTCCTAAGATAAAGTTTATTTTTTCTTTTACATAAAAGATTTTATTGCATTCTGCAGTTTCTCAGTAACATAACAAGCTGTCACAATTTGACTTTTATAAACAAAAAATGTGCAGAAAATGACCAACTATATTCTATAACAGAATGTGCCCACATTAGTGCTTAATGTGTAAGGCATGAGGCAGCACCAAGCAAGAGGTGATCTGACACATAGTCAGAGAGAGCAAAGGTGCTGAATCATAGACATAACAGTGCTTCAAGCACTTCACATAATACAAGAGTGTTGAATGCTAGCACATACAGTTGAGGTCATAAGTTTACATACACCTTGCAGAACCTGCAAAATGTTAAAAAGTTAAAATAATAATAATAATAATAATAATAATAATAATAATAATTAACAAATAATAATAATAATGAAGGATCATAAAAATTGTTTTTTATTTAGTTTTGCCCTGAATAAGCTATTTCAAATATCAGATGTTAACATATAGTTCACAAGACACAACAATAACTGAATTTATACAAATGAAAAAGTTCAAAAGTTTACATACGTTTGATTCTTAATACTGTGTATCTTTACCTGGAGGATCCACAACTGTTTTAATGTTTTGTGATGGTTGTTCATGAGTCCCTTGTTTGTCCTGAGCACTTAAATTGCCCACTGTTTTTCAGAAAAATCCTCCAGGTCCTGCACATTCTTTGCTTTTCCAGCATCTTCTGCATATTTTACCCCTTTCCAACAGGGGCTATATAATGTTGACATCCATCTTTTCATACTGAGGACAACTGAGGGATTCATACACATCTATTACAAAAGGTGCAAACATTCACTGATGCTCAAGAAGGCAACAGGGCCAGGGGGGTGTAACATTTTGAACAGGATGACATATGTGTAGGTATGATGACCATGGTACAGTGAAGGATCACAATCCGGACCGCAGAATCTCTCACCTTCTTCAAAAAACAGCTAAAGACCCACCTCTTCCATGAACACCTAACCAACTCATAAAAAAAAACAAAAAAACAACAACAACAACAACAACAAAAAACATTATACATATTTGCACTTTCCACCTCTATTCTGTGCACTTTGCTTCTTCTGGAACTCAATTAATGGATCTTGTATGGTAGCACTACTTGTATTGTTCTCTGCTAGATATATCGCTTTGCTTGTACTTTTCTCATTTGTTAGTCGCTTTGGATAAAAGCGGCTGCTAAGTGAATAAATGTAAATGTAAATGTAGGATTGCATCCATAACATTTCACTGATGCTTGTGAAAGGATGTGTTAAGCTTCTCAGTATGTACTCAGCCTCACAGCAAACATTTTGCTCAGAACACCTATAAAAGTTGTACATTATGTTTGAATACTTTTGATTCTTTTTACCAGAGACCCAAAAACGGAATTTCAACCTGTTTTGGGGGTGCCCAAGCATTAAATTTATTTGGATGTCACACTCCATAGTAGTGGTTAATGGTTCATATGAAAGTAGACACTCAGGGCTTTAGGAATTTGAGAAGTTTTTCATTAGTATTTATTTTTTTAACAAGCCTATTAGGTTTAAATGTTATCATTTTATTGTGGTAGTTGTATACAGTGTTTTACTATCAAAAAAGCTTTAGTTGTGCTATCTGTTTTATCTCTGTTCCAGTGTTATTGTGGAGAGGTGTGAATTGTTTTCCCCGCCCCTTTTCCATTGCCCTGCACACCAGCAGATAAACTCAGAGTCTTGATACTCTACACACAGAAACCCAACACTGTTCTGACTAATCTTATAACAGACTTGCAGTGATAATTCATTTGTTTATGCTGATTTGTTTATACTATCTGATAAGTCGACTGGAACTCCAACAACATAACATGAACCAAACATGACTATCAGTTAAAAAATACTTTCTTAGCTTGCCTTGAAAATTACCCCACAACACAGTCATGTAATTTACACTCTCCTCCCAATGCCATAGATTTGCTTTACTCATCTGAGACAGCTCCTTAAAATCCCCCAATGCACATATGATATGCAGTTGTAGTTTGAGCAGTTGGCCAACAAGTTTCAGAAGCCGAAACAACATGAGAAATGACAACATAGTCAGTAGCCTTTTTGACCATATCCAATATCCACTGATGTCTGATGAATGGTATATTCAACAAGCACATATGGATGCGATAGCCAGGTGTCCACATACTTTTGGCCACATAGTGTATGACACTATTGCTGTCTTGTGGCCATGTGAATTGTTGATGCCTGATTTAAAAAATAAAATAGATATTCTCATGGCCTTTTCAGTCACATGCTGCAATTCATAACATCACTTTCACCCCTACATTAGGTAGGTACTTCTGTCATGAACCATGGTAGCTTGAAATATAAGCAGGTAATGTTAATAATCTGAATGGACTGCCCCTGAGGCCAGCTCTGAACTTTCCTCACGTAAGCATTGATATTACTTTTCAACTTAAGTTGCTGACTTTTGTCGTATGGGCAATTGTTCTTAAAATATATAATTTTTCTCTATTTTTTACAAAAAAATTTTCTCTATCAGTCCCTCCATGATTTTGCAATTGCAGAAATTAAGGCAAAATCAAGGAAACCACAATATTCGCAGGAGCTTACAATTTTTCTAAATTACTGCAGATTTTCCACAGATTTGGACCAGGACGCATCACAATGTCATCACAATGCGTCATGTAATATCATGACAGCACACATTCAACTAAAGTCCTCTTCTATTCACATGTGTCGAACATGAGTACAGCTAAAAGATATCATTTACCAATAAACATCACTGCGAAAGAGTGCAACACAATTTAGTGCAATAGAAATTTCACTAATTCAAGTAGTTTTCTGCCAAAAAAGCAAACTCAGCAAATTGACTCACGAATTTTGAAAAAAGAAAAAAGCCTCAGCAAAATCAGGCATTGTTGGGCCAGGACAGTCACAGAAAAACTCTGCGAAATCCTGGTTGGGATGATTTTTGAAGGTGTTACGGAACGAGACTTGGACAGGAAGTAAGCGCAGGAGGGAAATCTTTATTTGAAACTCAAACAGAGGACATGGAACGGAAACACTAATTGAACTAAGGCCTGAACACTCCTTAAACTAATACATGAACGTTCTTTAATCCAAGACATGAACCCTCCTTCAACTAAGACATGAACGTTCCTTAAATTAAGACATGAACATTACTTAAACTAAGGTAGGAAACCCTCATCTAACTTAGGCATGGCATGAACACTTAACTATGGCTTGACATGAACGCACAACAATGGCATGGCATGAATACTCAACTATGGCATGGCATAAACACACAACTTGCTTGGCTTCGTGTTGCTTTGCTGCAACTCTTTAGCTTTGTCTCTCTTAGTCCAGTCCCAATTCACGTGGGTAGATTCCGTTTAGCTCAGGTTAATGCTGCGTGATGTGCGCAGCAACACGAGGCGTTTAAATAACTAACATGATTAATCTAAACCAAAGACACCTGGGTTAAATCAAGGACATCCTCAAACAGAAACTAGAACTCAGGCAGGAAGCGAATAAAAACAAAGAGTCACGTGAGCCGCACAGCAACCGCGCCGCAGTGCCATCTGCCGGCGGTGGCATAACAGAACCCCCCTTCAAAGGCGCTCTCCCGGAGCGCCAAAAAAACCCCCCTCCAATGGGGGTCCGGGGCCGCCGTGAAAGCTGACACTCGCTGCCACGACGGGGCTGGAACGCTGGGCGCCGCCCACGACGGGGCTGGAACGCTGGGCGGAGTCCCCAGTGGGGCTGGAACGCTGGGCGGAGTCCCCAACGGGGCTGGAACTTGGAGGGACTGGACCTGGACTGGAACTTGGAAGGACTGGACCTGGACTGGAAGGCTGGGCGGCATTCCCAGTGGGACTGGGGCATTGGGCGACATCCGCCACGGGGCTGGAGCTCAGGGCGACATCCTCAGCGTGACTGGAACGCTGGGCGATGTCCTCAGCAGGACTGGAACGCAGGGCGACGTCATCAGCGGGACTAGCAGGCTGGGCGGCTTCCTCTGCGAAGCAGGAAAGCAGAGAGACGTCCTCCTCAGCGCAGGTAAACAGAGCACTGAACTCTGTGGGGCAGGCGAACGGAATACCGTCCTCCGCGGAGTAATCAAACAGAGCAGCGTACTCAGAGGTGCAGGAAGGCAGAGGGACGTCCTCTGCGGGGCCGGACAGCAGGACAGCCTCCTCAGCTGGGCAGGGCAGCGGGACAGTTTCCTCGGCTGGGCAGGGCAGCAGGACAGCTTCCTTGGCAGATGAGACCTCCCCGTAGGTCTCTGGCCGGAGCTCCGAGGTTGCCGGGTTGACCTCCGGGGGGAGCTCCACAGCCGAGACCTCGCCGTAGGCCAATGGCTGGAGCTCCGAGGTCGCCGGATTGACCTCCGACGGGGGCCCAGGGGTTGCCCTGTTAACCACGGGCTGGAACTCCACAGCTGAGACCTCCCCATAGGCCTCAAGCTGGAGCTCTGAGGCCACCATGTTGACCTCAGACGGGGACCCAGAGGTTGCCATGTTAACTTCGGGCTGGAGCTCCACAGCTGCGACCAGAACCTGAAGCGAACCTGCTGCTGCTTCTGTCTGGTCCAGCCATGCATAATAGAGGTGCAATGGCCAGTCCTCCCTGTCCATTACTTCGATTCCCCTCTCCAGTATATCCAGGCGGTTTGCTTGCCCCGGCTGCGAGAACTCCTTCAGAAAAAGTTCTGAGAACTGGGTGACGTCATAGAGGGCACTGGACCCTGAACGGGCCAGCTGCTCTGCCCAATCCCGGGCCGGGCGATAAAATCGGGATACTAGGAAGCCCAGCCACTGTTTCATGGTAGGCTTGGGGGCCGCCAGGCTTGCAAAGTACACCTGGCTGTGAAACAGGAACAGCAGCGAGTGGGACCCCCACCCATACGTTTTCAGCGGCCGTCCTCTGTGGTAACTGCACGGACTTGTACTGCGGCCAGTAGTCTGAGCGCCTCCCGACCAGGTGCTCTCCTGCTACCTCCCTGCTCGGGCATGGCATTCTGTTACGTAACGAGACTTGGACAGGAAGTAAGCACAGGAGGGAAGTCTTTATTTGATACTTGAACAGAGGACATGGAACGGAAACACTAATTGAACTAAGGCCTGAACACTCCTTAAATTAATACATGAACGTTCTTTAATCCAAGACTTGAACATTCCTTAAACTAAGGTAGGAAACACTCATCTAACTGAGGCATGGCATGAACACTCAACTGAGGCATGGCATGAACACTTAACTATGGCATGACATGAACATTCAACTATGGCATGGCATAAACACTCAACTATGGCATGGATACTCAACTATGGCATGGCATGGATACTCAACTATGGCATGGCATGGATACTCAACTATGGCATGGCATAAACACTCAACTATAGCATGACATGAACATTCAACTATGGCATGGCATAAACACTCAACTATAGCATGACATGAACATTCAACTATGGCATGGCATAAACACTCAACTATGGCATGGCATAAACACTCAACTTGCTTGGCTTGGTGTTGCTTTGCTGCAACTCTTTTAGCTTTGTCTCTTAGTCCCGTACCGATTCGCGTGGGTAGATTCCGTTTAGTTCGGGTTAGTTCAGGTTAATTCCACGCGACGTGCGCAGCTACACGAGGGGTTTAAATAACAAACACAATCAAACAGAAACATAGACACCTGGATTAAATCAAGACACACCCTCGAACATCAACCAATGCTTAAACAGGGGAAAACCAAAACAAACAAAAGGCGCGTGTCCATATGCAAAAGTCTCTAATCTCTAAAGATCTAGATCTCAATCTCTTAAGCCGCGCGTGCATGTCGACGCCGCAGTGCCATCTGTCGGCGGGAGCGTAACAGGTTAAGATTTTACAGTTAAATATTACAACAAATTTTGAATCCTGACATAACACTGAGCCTTAAACAAGAAATACAAAGTGTATAGATAAATACAGACACTGTTATCAATATATTTGGTCCAGTTTTAAAAAGGACTCTACTGAGACAATGATACAAAGCAAATAAAACAGAGCATAAACATTGTATTAGGTTATGAGTTTACAGCCCTGTTATCAAGTTTGTTAGAACTGTATATGCATGACGGACTGATTTATTTATTTTTAACCCATGATCACTGATAGAGCACATACATTAAACACACATTAAAGCTTTTATTGGCCATCAGACAACTAAATATATACACTTTGTTTGAGTGTAGATTTTTGTGAGAGAATTTTTTAATGATATTGGATTGCTTTTTGCAGATCTGGCATCCCTTCTAGTCAGGAAATACAATCATATGTTGTCAGGATGTAATTGAGACACAAAAATACAAGGTGTCTATCCAGACTACCAGACTATCCATATAAGCTATTAATATCAATAGTACACTAAATGTAATTTTTTTCAATTTTTCTTGTAATTTTTTGTCACTGTTTCGGATGCTAATGGCTATAGTTCAGTTTTTAACTCAAAAGAATGTTGCATACCTGTAACATACAGTATAGCCACCTAGAAAGAATACTATTTATTTCACTTACTAGATAATAAACTGTTACAACAAACTATACATTTTAGCGCTGCATTAATATTAGCTTAGTGGTTAGCATGTTTGCCTCACACCTCTGGGGTTGGGGGTTCGATTCCTGCCTCTGCCCTGTGTGAACGGTGTTTGCATGTTCTCCCTATACCTCTTGGGTTTCCTCCAGGTACTCCAATTTCCTCCCCCAGTCCAAAGACATGCACTGAAGGCTGATTGGCACCTCTAAATTGTCTGTAGTGTGTGTGTGTGATTGTGCCCTGCGATGGGTTGGCACTTCGTCCAGGGTGCCCCCCGCCTTGTGCCCCGATTCCCTTGGGATAGGCTCCGGGCTCCCCCTGACTCTGTGTAAGATACGTGGTACAGAAAATGGATGGGTGGATTAATTAGTTATACTATAATAAAAATATTTTTATACAGTGCTGTGAAAAAGTATTTGCCACATTATTCTTCTGTTTTTGTTTATATCTTGTACTAAATTCTTTCAGAAAATAAAATAAAGTCTAAGATAAAACAAAGGCAACCTGACTAAACACAAAATACAGTTTTTAAATGACAATGTTATTTTATTGAAGCAAATAAGTTATCCAATACCAACTGGGAATGTGTGAAAATGTATTTGCCCCTCAAATCTATGAAACTGCATTCATAATAGGGTTCAGCTGGACTAGACACAATCAGGCCTGATTACTGCAAACCCTGTTCAATCAAATCAACACTTAAATAGAACTTTTTCAACAGCAGGAAGTTGGTTAAAAGTTCTTACCCAGTAACACACTATGCTAAAATTGAAAGAAATTCCAGAAATGATGAGGAATAAGGTGATTGAAATACATCAGCCTGGGAAGGGTTACAAAGCTATTTCAAAGGCTCTGGGCCTCCAAAGAAACACTATGAGAGCCGTTATCTCCAAATGGAAAAACTCGGCTCAGGAGTGAGCCTTCTCAGAAGAGGCCGACCTTCCAAAATTCCTCCAAGAGCATAGTAACTACTCACAAAAGAGCCAAGAATAACATCAAAGGACCTAAAGGTCTCTCTTGCCCAATAAAGGTCACTGTTCATGACTCCACTATCAGAAAAACACTGGGCAAAAATGGCATCTATGGAACAGTGGCGAAGTGAAAACCACTGCTAACTCAGAAGAAGCTCTTGTCTGAATTTTGCCAAAACAGACCTTGATGATCCTCAAACCTTTTAGGAGAATGTTCTGTGGATTGATGAGTCAAAAGTGTAACTGTTTGGAAAACAAGGGTCCCGTTACATCTGGCATAAACCAAACACAGAGTTCCAAAAAATGAACATCATACCTACAGTCTAGCATGGTGGTGGAACTGTGATGGTGTGGGGATGCTTTGCTGCTTCAGGGCCTGGGCAACTTGCTATAATTGAGGGAAGCATGAATTCTGCACTCTACCAGAAAACCCTAAAGGATAATGTCTGGTCTTCAGTCCGTAAATTGAAACTCAAGCGCAACTGGATTGTGCAGCAAAACAATAATCCAAACATAAGAGTAAATCCTAGTCCTAGAATTAAGTGAAAGACTGATCTCCAGTTATCGGAAGCATTTGGTTGCAGTTATTGCTGCTAAAGGTGGCACAATCAGATTTTAAGTTTAAAGGGGAAATTAGTTTTTCACATGGGTGATAGGTGTTGGGAGAGAACTTTTTTTTGCTTCAATAAAAAATAAATAGATAAATAAAAACTGTATTGTGTGTTTACTCAAGTTGCCTTTGTTTTATGTTGTTTTTTGTTTGAAGATCTAAAACTATTTAGTATGAGATATACACAGAAACAGAAGAACTTTTTTTTTCCACAGAAATACTTTTTTCACAGCAGTGTATAATCCTATTTATCATCATTTTGGTTTGTTTGACCCTTTTTACTACAATAGTAGTTCATGATTACTATTAGGCTAGATCATGTTTCGCTGTAGCAAACAGGCAAACAAATAATTAATTAAAAGTGCATTAGATCGATGTCTCGATCAGAATAACCCAATTTACTGGAATTGTATAAGAGAAAATGTCAACTAAATTAGTCAATATAAACCCATTTAAAATAAAATGGAATGACTGTGGGGGCTTGTGCCTTCTTTTTTTTAAACAGGCATCCAAAGTAACCAATTATTAGCATTTTGACCCTTTTCTTCACTTTGGCTGCCTTTTAGGTACATCAGACAGTTTTTAATTGGGCAGTTGGCTTTTTTTGGCCAGATGGCTGCTGAGTAAAGATATGAGCCTCCACAGACAGACAGCAGGACCTTGGATTAGCAAGAGTGAGTGAGAGTTAAAGAGGGAATAAAAACGCAAGAGTGAAGGAGAAGGCAACCAGAGTGAAACCAATGTGTCTCAGCACGCTTTTACCTCCATGTTACCACACAAAACAGAATGTAACCTAATTTACCCATGAGCTTGAGCCAATATGAGTACTCATGTCAATGTGTCAGGTAGGGAGAAAAAAAAAATCTTTAATTGGGAATAATTGCTAGGCAAATTGTCTAAATCAAATTATAACTACTAAAATCTCAATATGAAATTCCTCCAGCCATATGGTTCTCAAATTAGGGTCCAGGGATTCCAGGGGCTGTGAAACATTGCCAGGTCCACAATTTTTTATATTTTGTTACAGTTCTGTTAATCACAAACCACTTTTATAAATGTAATTACATTTATTGAGGGTTTGGATAGTTATTAGCCTATTTGTGGGTTCACTTTATATGAAAATGTTTAATTCAAACCTCAATAACTCAAAAACACCAAGTAGGTCTTAAAAATAATGTCAACTTGAATCTAATGATAAGTCGTGAATAAAAAAAAATATCTATGTGAATGTTTGAATAGTTGGATTATGCCCATAAAATGAATCAGTACCAAGTGGGTCATTGGCATAGATAAATACAATCATGTGAAAAAATAAGTACACCCCATGGAAATTGTTGGCTTTTTAGACATATTTTGACAAACAAATTTTGCATAATTGTCCACCAATCTCTGACACTGGCTTGCTGGAATTTTTGACCACTCTTCCATGCAATATACTTTGACTAGGCTATTCCATAACCCTCCATTTCTTTTCGAGCCATTCCTTGGTGGATTTGCTAGTGTGCTTAGGATCATTATCCTGAGCACGAGCCTCGACCTGAGCAAGGTCCATTTTTGGTTCAACTTCAACTTTTGGACAGATGGCCTCAAATTATCTTCAAGCACTCTTTGATATGATGCAGAATTCATATTTGAATCAACGAATGCAAGCGGTCCAGTCCGTGAGGCAGCAAAGCAATCCCAAACTATAACATTTCCACCACCGTGTTTCACAGTTGGTATGAGGTGCTTCTCCTGAAAAGATGGCTTTGGTCTGCACCAAACATGTTTGCTGTTACTGTGGCCAAACAACTCTATCTTTGATTCATCTGTCCGGAGCACATTATTCCAGAAGGCCTGGTCTTTGCCTATATAATTATTGGCAAACTGTAGTCTTGCAAAGGCTTTTTCCTGGCACGCCTCCCATGTAGGTCAAATTTGTGCAATCTCTTTCTGATTGTAGAAGCTTCTTGGAGACTTCTTTTTGCATCAGACGCTCTATTAAGTGCTAAATGTGGGTGTGTTCATAGTTAAAACATGTCTATTTTTCTTTGTCACCTTCATGGGAGTTGAATATGAATGTATGAAAATCGATGGCATGGCCAGAGAGGCAATTTAAATGCTAATTTTGCCAGTGAGAAGGTCAGCTAACATTTTGGATGGAATAATGGGGGTTAGCACAAAACATGTCAATTGAGATGCTAATTAAAATGTAGTGTCAGGTTTGGGCTGTACAATTTTTTCCATAGGGGTGAATCTTTGGGTTAATCATTACAAAACTGGAATTTGTACTTTATTTAAAAGCAAGGATATATGCAGGGATAGTCTGATAGATAAATAAACTGATGGATTGATTTTTGACCGCTAAAGGTAAATGTCATTGGCCGTGCAGCTTACATAACCTGGGAACATTACATGGGTTTTATTGCCATCTTTGGTTTTATAATTAAACAGAACAGAAGATATATGGAGGTAAATATATTTATGGCTTCCTAAATAGGTACCAATCTGAGAGAAATAAATGAGGTTTCTCTGCTTATATTAAATCTGTGTGTGTGTGTGTGTGTGTGTGTGTGTGTGTGTGTGTGTGTGTGCAATAACAGTTTAAGTAAAGACACAACATGTGAATTGGCTAGTGCAGGGGTCCCAAAACTAGGAATCATGACCCTAAGTGGGGTTGCTTGATTTGCAAATAGGATCATGAGAGAAACTCACAATCTCCTCTTTTGTTTTTTAATTTCTTTACAAATTAATATTATAAATATCGCTCTGACCGTGAAGACACGTCTTATTGACATGTTGCTGGAAGTTACAGTCTAACCAAGTAACAAAGAGTTCAAATAAAAATGGACAAATTACTCCTGTAGTTCCTTAAAAACACTGAGGGACTCTGACTCTGCAACAAAATTAATCAAGAAAAAACACACAAAAATATGGAACATTTATTGAATATGAATTTACAAGTGTGACGTTAATGAACAAGGGGAAATCAAAATGCCTCGTCTGTGGCAGAGTTTTGATAAACAACAAAAGCAAAGTACTCGAAGTTCTCTGTAAATGATCAACTCCTTTGATAGTTCCTATATGTGTGAAGCTGGATTCAGCGCTCTCTAGCCTGAATTAAATAATTTGAATCTGGATATGACAGTGTAAATGAGATGTTTGAAAGGCTGTGCCGAGAAATGCAAGCTCACTTTTCCTACTAAAGTCAGTGCAAGGGCATTCCTTTGCTTTCAATTTTCACTTATTGCAGAAAATTCATAATGTCTTTTTGGGGTTGTTGTTTTTTTCCATTCTATTTGGGCCAAAGATTTGATAACTCTGAACCATATATAATTTACAGTGGTGCTTGAAAGTTTGAATTTTTTTGCATAAATATGACCTAAAACATCATCAGATTTTCACACGTCCTAAAAGTTATACTGGTGATCCCCTTGTGCAGCAATAACTGCAACTAAAATTATCCGGTAAGTGTTGATCTATCCTGCACATCGACATGGAGGAATTTTAGCCCATTCCTGACTTTAATTTTACCTTCAAATTAACTGCTAATCCTAGAGTTTCACATACTTTCCCACTCAAAGATATGTAATATTGGATCATTTTCCTTAATAAATAAATGACCAAGTATAATATTTTTGTCTCATTTGTTTAATTGGGTTCTCTTTGTCTACCTTTAGGACTGTGGAAAGCTGATGATGTTTAGGTAATACTTATGCAAAAACTTTAGAAAATTCTAAAGGGTTCATTGCCGAGATGTCCACAGAGGGGACAGACTTTTCTAGAGAGACTTTGGTGTGTGTAAAAGAGAGAGAGTGACAGAAGCAGTTTGCCAGCTTTTGTGGTGTCCCACTGCCATTATGCACAAGGCAGGCTTTAACCTTCTTATCAGTAGACAGAAAGAGACAGATAGTAGAGAAGCACAGAAGGTCCCAGATTAAAAAAAAAAAAGCTTATCATTTATTAACTTGCAAGACACACAGAAAACCAGCACCACAACCAGGGCTCAGTTTGGCTTCTTGGGTGATTGTGTCAATATTTAAATCTGGTTTGACACATAAATTAGGCTGTTAAATTAGTAAGGTGGTTAACTAACTAACTAACTGATTCATGTGGGTTTTTCCATAGTAGCTAGATTTTTGGTGTCCACCGGGATAGGAATGGTGGTTCTCCCATTGCTTGATTGCACCATGCCCCTGAAAATAAAGTGGGATTGCACTAGTAAAAATGCTTCTGTTTGGCATTCTTTTTCAATGCTTTTCATTACAAATGACATTATCAGCAACACCTTTACTGATATTTACATAGATTTCTAAATATTTATATGAATTTCAGAATTTCGTAGTATTTGGTATGTCCCCTGACTCCACAGGCTTGTGTAAAACCTGATGATCCATGTTAGATCAAATCCATCCCCATGTCATCTGAACATGTGCTTCAATGGAAGGAATAAGTCTCACAGAAACAATTGATATTTTGTACAAATCCGTCAATATCACAAATTTACTTAAATTTAAACAGTGATCTAGAAACTGTGCAACATCTTGAATATTGAATAGTCAAGACATATATTTGGCCAGTTTTATATTTTCCCCATTTTCTCATGGAGGTATAAAAAATGATGGAAAGCCAGACAGAAAGAAAATCACCAAAGTACGGGATGAATTAATAGTCCCACACAGAGATCTAATACTGTCTAAATAAAGTGAGTGGATGAGTAAGTGAGCAAATAAAAGAACGACTGAGTGAGGGAGTAGATGAATAGCAGTGTGGGTCAAAGTTTTAGTTTAATTTATTAGTTATATAAATCTCTAAATAAATTCACTGAATTCAACTGCTTGCTTATTCAAAATACTACGTATGAACTTTTCATGATTTATTATACACTAATCAGCTATTTCTCCCAGCTGACACTTATTAATGAAGAATCCATCCATCCATCTTCTACCGCTTACTCCTTTTCAGGGTCACAGGGAACCTGGAGCCTATCCCAGGGAGCATGGGGCACAAGGCAGGGTATACCCTGGACAGGGTGCCAGTCCATCGCAGGCACCCTCACAGTTACATACACATTCACACACCCATTCATACACTACAGACACTTTAGACATGCCAATCGGCCTACCATGCATGTCTTTGGACCGGGGGAGGAAACCCCCGCAGCACGGGGAGAACATGCAAACTCCGCACACACAAGGCCCCGGCGGGACTCAAACCCCGGACCCTGGAGGTGTGAGGTGAGCATGCTAACCACTAAGCCACCGTGCTTGTAATGATATTTGTAATGATATTTGTAATGATATTTTAGTCTTGATCTCTTCCTCTACAATAAGACAGAAAGGACATAAAGGAGAGATGGACAGAGTAGATGTAAAAGGAGGGAAAGAGGACATAGTGTTTCAGTGCTCCATATAGACACTCTTTATTTAGCTAGTGTCCCAAATACGGCCAACCGTAGCAGCACTGAGTTCAGCTTGGGCACCCATAGTGTGTGATGTTTAATTTTCTGGGTTTCTATTTAATTTGAACAGTTTTTGTGACTTTATGAAGGACGAGAATAAGCAAATGAATGTCCGATCAGATGAGTGACTGGCTGAATGACCGAGCACGTGAATGAGTGAGTGACTGAGTCAATGAATGAGTCGATACTTATTACAATGAGTGCATGAGAGTATGAATTAATAAATGAGTGATTGATTGTGTGAGTGAATGAGTGATGTAATAAGTGAGTGAGTTACTGAATCATTGAGAGAATGAGAAAGCAAGTGAATCATTTAAGAGAGTGAGTGAGTGAGTGAAAATCATCGAGAAAAGTTATTTCAGTGTGTAAGTGAATCATTTATTGAATAAGTGGGTATATAATTTAGGGTATGTGTATAACTGAGTTAATAGGTGGGTGAGTAGAGAGAAAAAGTGAATGAATCATAGAAAGAATGTGCGTGTGTGTGAATAATCTAGAAAATAAGATAGTGTGTGAATTATTGGTTAAATGAGGGTGAGACACTGAGAGAATGAGGGAGTAAGTGAATCATTCAGAGAATAAGCAAGTGAGTCAGTAACTGAGAGAATTAGTAAATGAAGACAATGGGCCACATTTATTAATCTTTTAATAATAATAAAAAAAATGTGTGTACATGTTTGCATAAGACAAACTAAAATAAAATTTTCGACCAGATTTTTAAAAGTTTCAGAAATGCTGATTTTCTTAGTACTCATGTGCATAGAGCAAACAGAAATACATTGGAGAACGTAACAAGCTGTTTCTTGAAGATGGTGACAGATTCTGTGGTCTGGATTAAGGTTGGAAGTTCATTCAACCATTCAGGAACAGTTAGTTTGACGATTCTTGAAAAGGACCTTGAGCCACACTGAGTAGGTACTACTATCCGTCGGTCGTTGATTGATTGCAGATTGCGTGAGGGAACGTAAGCCTTCAGGAGAGTGTTGAGGTAGGAGGGTGCTGTTCCAGACAAGGTCTTGTAGGTGAGCATCAAGGCCTTGAATTTGATGCGGGCGGCCACAGGAAGCCAGTGGAGGGAGATGAAGAGGGGTGTGACATGGGTTCTCTTGGGCTGGTTGAAGATGAGGTATGCTGCTGCATTCTGAATCATTTGAAGGGGTTTGATGGAGCTGGCTGGGAGGACGGAGAGTAGTGAGTTGCAGTAGTCCAGTTTTGAGATAACAAAAGCCTGGACTAGTAGTTGTGTAGTCTGTTCAGTGAGGTAGGGTCTGATTTTCTTGATGTTGTACAGGATGAACCTACAGGACTGTGCAGTCGTTGAGATGTGGTCTGTAAAGGTCAAGCTGTAATCCAGAATCACCCCAAGGTTCCTGGCTGTCCTGGTTGGCTTGAGTGTGGTAGAGCCGAGCTGTACAGTGAGGTTGTGGTTGATTGAGGGACAGGCTGGGATGACGAGAAGCTCAGATTTTGCCAGGTTGAGCTTAAGGTGGTGTTCCCTCACCCATACTGAGATGTCCGACAGGCAAGCAGAGATTCATGCAGAATTATTGCAAGTTGCCCAGGCCTTGAAGCAGCAAAGCATCCACAAGCTATCACACTTCCACCACCATGCTTGACTGAAGGTGTGATGTTCTTTTTTTGGAATTCTGTTTTTGGTTTATGCCAGATGTAATGGGACCCCTGTCTTCCAAAGAGTTCCACTTTCGACTGATCAGTCCACAGAACATTCTCTCAAAAGATTTGAGGATCATCAAGGTGTGTTTTGGCAAAATTCAGACGAGCCTTTATGTTCTTCTGGGTTAACATTGGTTCCCTTTTAAAGGGAACTCCACGTTACGTTTAACATAACACTATGGGAGTGCACACGCGACTGGCATCTGAAGCTTGTGTAAAATCATGCCTCTATTTATAGGCCTGCCATGATCAGGTGATGTGGCAATTAAGCTCGTCGCATGATATATATATGGCACCTGTGAACCCTGCCATCAGCCTTATTATCTTCAGTGGGACTGCATGTTGGTTGTTTGTGTAACAAAACAAAAATACACTTCATTTCTCCTATATATTTTCTCAAAATCTCTGAACTTTTCTATTCCTTTTTAAAAAGGAAAAGAAAAGAAAAAGAAAGAATGAGCGAGAGAGAATTCAGAAAGCGTGTTACGCCTTGCTCCCGTTTCATCATGGGGGAGACACACTTTCTGTGTGAAGTGTTTGGAGGTGGAGCATGCCATGGCAGCCATTGAGGGGTCTAACTGTGAGCATTGTGATCATTTTACTATTAGGCAGCTCCGCTTGCGACTTGCTCTCTTCTCGTCTGAAGGGAGATGGGTTTCAGAGCCACATGGATCTGGGCTGGCTGCTGCCGAGGCAGCCAGCCGGCTCAGGTCCTGGGGATCTCATATGGATTTGGAAGAGGTGCCGGAGATGAGCGCGGCTCTATCTCTTCCTCTGTCTTCCGGGTCCAGCTCTCCGTCTGACTTTGGAGCTCGCATCACGATTCCTCCTTCCCCTATGGAAAGCAAAAACACCCTCGCTGACTCCCAGGAGTCGGTAGGGGATGCCATTGCACCAAAAACTGAGAGCAGCTCTCAAGCATATAAAGAACTGCTTGAGGTGATTACTAGAGCAGTTGAAAAGCTAAATATAGACTGGCCCGGGGAAGAGGAAGTGGCTCGTAGCAGGCTGGATGAGCGCTTCCTCTCCAGTGAAAATAAATATAAATCTCCCTCACACCGCAGAAAACTCCCCTTTTTTCCAGAAGTGTATAATGAGATATCACGCTTCTGGGGATAACCATACACTAGCCGTGTTTATAACCCCGAAATGTCTGATTACTCAGCCATCATGAGGAGTGAGCAGCACGGCTATTTACCGATGCCGAAGGTGGAGTAGACGCTTGCGAGCCACCTCTCTCCATCAGCGGCAGGTAATTTAGGGGGGCCGACTTTGCCTTCCAAGCCAAGTAATGCCATCACCGACAGGTTTCATGAGGCAAAACAACAAACGGCAGCATTCAGCCAGTTCCTTCCCCGTCGTGTCGAGTTCGCCCGGGCATCCATGAGTGGAGCCTGGGCCAGCGCTGGCGTGAGGGAGGCACCAAAGGCAAGTGTGGTGGCCTGCCTCCCCCCCCGCGGAGAGCCAGGGGGACCGGGCGGCCACAGCCGCGGCCTGCTAACAGGCCTGATCTAAGAAAGATCAAAAAACAAAGCAGGCAAGGAAGGAACAGTCCTGATGGGCCACGGAGGGACGTATCAGGGGACAAGACGTTGTTAGGGCAGATAGCCCCCAGTGCTACTGTAGGGCCTCCCCTAGCCTTTCAGCCTTCTCTGGTCAGTGAGCTGTCACTGGGCAACAAAAATCTGATGCTTTCCCTCCAACAGAATGTGGAAAAGCCAACATCACTAAAAGACCATCTGGCAGCATGGAAAATACTGTCAAATGTGTCTCCATGGGTTCTGTCTACCATAGAAAAGGGTTACAGGGTCTAGTTCAGAGCTCGACCCCCCTGGTTCAGAGGTGTGCTCACCACAGTAGTCAGCACAGAGCAGAGACCAACGTTAGCGCAGGAAGTAAGATCCCTTTTGGACAAAGGGGCCATAGAACATGCACTCCGTTCCCTAAGGGAGGGAGGTTTTTACAGCTGTTATTTCCTGGTCCACAAAAAAGATGGGAGTATGTGGCCAATTTTAGATCTGCGTCATCTGAACCGTACTCTTCTGACATACCGGTTCAAGATGCTGATGCTCAAACTTATCGTGCCACAGATTCAGTTCACAGACTGGTTTGTGACGATAGATCTGAAAGATGCATATTTCCACATAGGAATATCTCCCAGTCACAGGAAGTTCCTGAGGTTTGTGTTTGGAGACAACGCATACCAATATCGTGTTCTTCCCTTCGGGCTAGCTTTATCCCCTCGCACCTTCACAAAGTGCATGGATGCTGCTCTGGCTCCCTTGTGACTCCAGGGCATCCGTTTATTAAACTACCTGGATGGCTGGTTAATTCTAGCATGATCCAGAGAACTGGCGCTTCAACATCAAGATGTTGTTCTCACCCATATGAAGAGCTTGGGGTTCAGGTTGAACCTCAAGAAAAGTATGCTTTCTCTAGTGCAGAGGACAACTTTTCTAGGGGTTATATGGTAGGATCGATCCTATCAACATTGAGCAAGATAAAGCTGGGTCTGGGCATACCCTCCAGTCTCTACAAGAGACTGTTGGGCCTTATGGCAGCAGCAGCCAACGTCATACCATTGGGCCTATTGCACATGAGACCGTTTCAGTGGTGGCTGAAAAGTCAGGGGTTTCATCCGAGGATAAAACCTGTGAGAGTAATCAGTGTCACACGGCGACGCCTACATGCTCTGAATATTTGGAGGTGTCCCCAGTTTCTAGCCTGGGGTCACACTCTAGGGGCGTCTCCTTATCGTAATGACAGATGCCTCTCTCACGCCTCTTAGATGGCTGTCCAGCTCACGGTGTTTGGAGTGGCTCTCATCTGGAGTGGCATATAAATTGCCTAGAAATGGGGCCGTATTCTTAGTTCTTTCTTCCTCAATTAAGAGGTCACCATGTGTTAGTTGTGACAGACAACACAGCAATGGTCTCATATATCAACCACCAGGGAGGGTTATGTTCACGCCCCCTGTTCAGGCAGGCACAACTAATCCTTCTCTGGGCAGAGGGAAAGTTCTTGTCAGTGAATGCAATGTACATTCCGGGCAGCCGGAATGTAGGACTAGACATCCTGTCGAGGAAGGGGCTGAGGCCCAGGGGTTGGAGGCTCCATCCACAAGTGGTGGAATCCATATGGCGGAGATTCAGACAAGCAGAAGTGGATGTGTTCGCCTCCGTGGACACAACACACTGCCTGCTGTGGTTCGCCTTCACTCCTCCCACACCATTGGGGCTGGATGCCATGGTGCATATGTGGCTGAGGTCATGTCTATATGCTTTTCCCCCGATCGCTCTGCTCCCACAAGTTCTAGCGAGAGTTCACCAAGACCGTCTACATCTGCTGCTAGTAGCACCTTATTGGCCGGCTCGAATATGGTTCTCAGAGATAATATCCCTGCTAGATGGCACTCCTTGGGAGATTCCCATTCACAGGGATCTACTGTCTCAAGCTGGAGGGCTGATTTATCAACCTCGACCGGAACTACGGAAACTGTGGGTCTGGCCCCTGAGGGGCACCAGCTCATAGATTTGGTCTCATAACTGAGGTTGTATAGTCCATGTTGAACGCTAGAGCACCATCCACAAGGAAATTGTATGCGCTCAAGTGGCGGCTTTTTGTCGTGTTGTGTGAGGAACATCAGCTAGACCCAGTGAACTGTGCATGCAATTCCTATAGTCCTGGAGTTCTTACAAGGACATTTCTCAGCAGGGTTGGCTCCTTCTACAATTATGTGGCCGCCATTTCGGACAGCCACGCCCCTGTTGATGGAGCCTTTGAGGTTCATGCATGGTGTCAGGCGGCTGAGGCCCATCTGTATATATATATATATATATATATAGTGTGTGTGTGTGTGTGTGTGTGTATATATATATATATATATATATATATGTATGTATGTGTCACAAACCTCGAAACGGCACGGAAGCAGGAGCGGGCGGCGGGGGTAGAGCGTAGAATCGGGAAGTTCAACAAATGTAGTCGTAGGGTAAACAAGGGTCAAGCGATCGGGTGAACAATACAAACGGGGATAGGCAGAAAGTGTAGTCGAGACAGAAAACAAGGGTCGAGGCTCACGATAAACAAACAAACTAGAACGACTTGGTAACGCAGAGAAAGGAGCTACTGAGTGTATACTTCGCATATAAACTGGGTGAATGACTTCCCTAAATACTAGCGGTGAGTGAGTGTGATTGGTGCCAGGTGTGACTGATCAGAACTCCGGGGATGGTGAGCGCATGCGTGCATGAGAAGTGAGTGTTGCATCTTGGGAATTTGAGTTCTGATCGGACCAGGCTGTGACAGAACCCCCCCCCCCCCCCCCAAAGGGCTCACTCCGGGAGCAGAGTTCTTTCTTGGCCTCCCCCGGGGTCGTGGACCAGGGAGATGAGGATGAGTTGTGTGAAAGTCCTTAGTAAGCTGTGGATCCAGTATATCCTGCTTGGGAACCCAGCACTGTTCCTCAGGTCCATAACCCTCCCACTCGACCAAATACTTGCGCTTGCCCCTCCTGTGTCTAGATTTGAGAATGTTCTTGACACGGTAAGCCGGTTGTCCATCAATTTCCAGAGGGGTCGGAGGAGTTTCAGCTGGTACTTCGGTGGCTAGTGGACTGTTGACAACAGGTTTGAGACGTGATATGTGGAATGAGGGGGAGATGCGGCTGTGTCGTGGCAGTTCCAGATGGTAGGTGACTTCATTGACTCGTTTGAGGATCTTGAATGGTCCAGTGTATCTTGGCTTTAGTTTTTTACAACTATGAGCTTGTCTCAAGTCCTTTGTGGACAACCACACCCGATCGCCTGGTTGGTAATTAGGGTGTTCTTTGCGGCGGCGATCTGCTTTGTGCTTGTACATGTCTGTGGTCTCTTTCAGGCGTCGGTGGGTGCTCGTTGACACGTTCTGTGTGGTCGAGACGAGACAGAGCATCAGCCTTTGTGTTTTTGGACCCGGGTCTGTAGGATAAAGTGAAATGGAACCTGGTGAAGAATAGGGCCCATCGGGCCTGGCGGGGTGTGAGTCGCTTTGCAGTGCGAAGGTACTCCAGGTTCTTGTGGTCTGTGAAGATGACAAATGGATGTGTAGCCCCCTCTAACCAGTGTCTCCACTCCTCCAGCGCTAACTTAACTGCCAAGAGTTCACGATTTCCCACATCATAGTTTCTCTCAGCGGGGGAAAGCTTTCGCGAGAAGAATGCTACCGGATGGAGCTTTGGCTTCTCTCCAAATCGTTGGGATAGAATGGCTCCTACCCCGGTCTCTGACGCATCCACCTCCACTATAAACGGTCTGGATGGATCCGGATGTTTGATGATGGGTGCAGTAGTGAAGGCTTTCTTGAGTTTGTCGAAGGCGGATTGGGCAGTTGAATTCCATGATAGACGTTTGGGTTTCCCTTTAGCAGGGACGTGAGGGGGTTGGCGATGGCACTGAAATTTCTGATAAACCTTCTGTAGAAGTTCGCAAACCCCAGGAACCTCTGTAGTTCCTTGATCGTCGAGGGTGTGGGCCAGCCTACTACTGCCTGGACCTTTTCCTGGTCCATGGAGATCACCTCGGGGCTGATGACGTATCCCAGAAACGCAATGGTGGTTCTATGGAATTCGCATTTCTCAGCTTTAACATATAACTGGTGACGGAGCAGTCGTTGTAGAACTTGGCGGACGTGGTGAACATGTTCCTCCCGGGAGTCAGAACATATCAGAATGTCGTCGATGTAGGCGATCACATGGTGTCCCAGCATGTCACGTAACACGTCGTTAATCAGACATTGGAAAACCGAGGGAGCGTTAGAGAGCCCATACGGCATGACCTGATACTCATAGTGGCCTGAAGTTGTGCTGAACCCAGTCTTCCATTCATCTCCCTCTCGAATCTGGACCAAGTTGTATGCACTGCGTAAGTCCAGTTTCGTGAAGATGGTGGCAGTGCGTAATTGTTCCAGAGCGGCTGGTACTAGAGGTAGTGGGTAACGGTACTTGACGCAGCACTGGTTTAGTCCTCGGTAGTCGATGCATGGTCGTAAACCTCCTCCCTTCTTCTCCACGAAGAAAAACCCCGCGGATGCTGGAGAAGTAGATGGTCGTATATACCCTTGGTGCAACGCCTCCTGAATGTACTCCTCCATGGCCCTTTGCTCGGTGACCGTTAATGAATAGACTCTCCCTCGCGGTGGTGTAGCGCCTGGGAGCAAATCGATTGCGCAGTCGTACTCACGATGAGGAGGTAGTCCGCTAGCCTTCTTCTTACTGAATACTTCAATGAGGTCGTGGTAAACACTGGGGATCAGAACGTTGTCTGCCTTGTCTGGGCTCTCAATGGATGTGGATGCTAAGGAGATCACAGGGACTTGAAGACAGTGATTGATGCAGTGAGCTGACCAGCTAGTGATCTCCCTTTGATTCCAGGAAATTTGTGGATTGTGATGTTCGAGCCAAGGAAGACCGAGAACCACTGGATGCTGGGCTGTCACAATGACATGGAACGTAATCTTCTCCTGATGAAGAGCGCTGGTGCAGAGATTAATAGGTTCGGTACAGTGGGTGATTAAGCCATCTCCAATGGGGGCTCCATCAATGGCTTGGACACGGCGGGGGGTGCTGAGAGGACGAACGGGGATGTTATATTGGAGTATGGTCTCTTGGTTAATGAAGTTCCCCGCCGCTCCAGAGTCGATCAGCGCCTCTAAAATACAGGAAACACTTGAGTAACCCAATATAACGGGTAATACGAATGCAGACTGGACTGAGTACTGGGCAATGGGTTCTAAACTTACCCCTGGCTGAGGTTGTCTGGCAGTTTTGGTTTCCCCTCGGGTAGAGCGCTGTTTGAGAGGGCATTGTTGCACGAAGTGGCCCCTCTCGCCGCAGTAGAAACAACAATGTTCACGGCGCCGTCGTTCTCTCTCCCGCATGCTCACCCGGGTCTTCCCCAGCTGCATGGGTTCGCTAGGGCTCTCAGATGCCGGTGCTTCCGCCTCGCTGCGTAGGAAGCGGCGGCTCCGTAGTAGACGATCCAGGCGGATAGCTACGCTGATGATCAAGGGTCAAGGGTCAAGGGTCAGCTGATCATCGCGGCACGCCAGCTCCGTTACGATGTCAGCATTTAATCCCCGGCGAAACATAGCTTTGGTTGATTCCATCCGCTCCTAGCGGCCACAGTACGAAATTCAAGAGCATAATCCGCCACACAACGTGATCCCTGCACCAAGGACAATAAGTCCTCCCCAGTCTCCCGGTTGTCTGGAGAGTGATCGAATACAGTGCGGAAGCGTGATGTCAGCTGCTCATACGTGCTGATACCGTTCCCCTCCTGTTCCCATTCCGCGGTAGCCCAGAGGAGAGCTCTCCCGGTTAAAAGTTCCATGAAGTGGATTATCTTCTGATTCTCCGTCATGTCTGGGTACGTGAAAAAAAACAGGGAGCACTGGAGTAAAAAACCTCGACAGCGTGCCGGATCTCCATCATACTTCTCCGGCGCTGGAGTGGAAGGTAAGCGTGGGGTCGGCGCCGTAGAAAGCTGCGTGGCTTGGTTTAGCCGAGCTACCTGCTCAGTCAGGTGGGCGAGACGGTGATCATGTTCACTAATCATCCGGCCATGTCCCTCGATGGCTTGCGGCCAACGATCTCCCGCTGCTTCCATTAGAAGGCAAAGTATTCTGTCACAAACCTCAAAACGGCACGGAAGCAGGAGCGGGCGGCGGGGGTAGAGCGTAGAATCGGGAAGTTCAAGAAATGTAGTCGTAGGGTAAACAAGGGTCAAGCGATCGGGCGAACAATACAAACAGGGATAGGCAGAAAGCGTAGTCGAGACAGAAAACAAGGGTCGAGGCTCACGATAAACAAACAAACTAGAACGGCTTGGTAACGCAGAGAAAGGAGCTACTGAGCGTATACTTCGCGTATAAACTGGGTGAATGACTTCCCTAAATACTAGCGGTGAGTGAGTGTGATTGGTGCCAGGTGTGACTGATCAGAACTCCGGGGATGGTGAGCGCATGCGTGCATGAGAAGCGAGTGTTGCATCTTGGGAATTTGAGTTCTGATCGGACCGGGCTGTGACAGTATGTATGTATGTATAGCACGCGACACGTTTAATTGCCACGTCACCTGATCATGGCAGGCCTATAAATAGAGGCATGATTTTACACAAGCTTCAGATGCCGGTCGTGCGCACGAGGGCGCTCCCATAGTGTTATGCTAAACACAACGTCTCATTCCCTTCTCAGGGAACAGGGTTACTTGTGTAACCCAGACGTTTTTGCCTCACCACTCTTCTGTGGATGCCATTTTTGCCAGTGTTTTTCTGATATTGGAGTCATGAACAATGACCTTTATTGATGCAAGAGAGGCATGTAGGTGCTTTGATGTTGTCCTTGGGTTTTGTGACTTCCTGGATGGGTAGTTGCTGTGCTTTTGGAGGAATTTCAGGGTTTGCTCACTTTCTTTATTTTGCATATTATTTAATTAATGCCAATAATATTAAATGACTGGTTTTAACAGAATTTTCTTAATCATATTCCTAGTCCTTGACCTAGTGAACTAGCATAAGGATGTCTTTTTGATAAAGACTTCAAAGCACTCCTGTAAGTCGCTCTGGACAAGGGCGTCTGCTAAATGCTGTAAATGTAATAAAAACAAGATATTTATACTCAAGAGTATATTCCATATATATATAAAAGTGCAGTAATCCATGCAAAGTATATGATTTGAAGGCAGTCAGGTCGAGGTTTACATTAGTCAGTCTTCTTATGTATAAATTTACACACACTCAAGTAGGGTATGAACCTTTATCTCAGGTTCATTTATCTCTTTAAAAGTATGACCAGATATGGAGTCAGTTAGTGCACTAATTTATGTTGTGGGTTTGTTTTTTCACATTATCATCCCTACTGCTTTTCAGAACACAGTGTGTTACCTTGCTTGGCAGGCAGGTTTAAGCCAGTTTCCTTCTTCAGTAACTCTGTGACAAGTGATAATTTAGAGACTTTTAACTGTGGAAAGAAACAACATAATATGCCTGAAACTGCCCTGTTGTTAAGTCTGAATGAATAAGTGTCACGACAAGTATCACATTCATTTCTGTCCAATTTTACCAGTTAATTGCAGCCTTATTATATGCATGTCCTCATTTTTCCATAACCTCTACACAGCAGGTTAAAGCAGGTTCAGAATTAATGATATATTGAGAATATACTGTATACATGCATGACTTAAAATGCAATGTCACCATTAGAATATATGAATGAAATGTGTCCATATGGGTGTGTGTTTCCATTCATTACTGTTATGTTGAATATTATGAGCAGAAAGTTTTCATTAAATGGATTTTACTCACCAAAATGGTTACTTGTGTTGGTGTTTAAAACCGCTGTTACTGGTAATGCTATTTTAAAAAATTCCATTTGATTTAGTAGACAAATTGTTTGTTGATTAGTGAATGTTGTGGAAAAACAATAGTGGAAATGGTTTTGCCAGGAAAAAATACTGCAATTATGCACTAATTGTAATTAGTGTTATGTGACTTTAGTATCAAGGGATTTTCAGACACCATTCACCACCGTATCAACACCTATCCTTCAATAAACCAATAAAGCACACTAGCAGGCAAAGCAGGAGTATGACAGAGCAGTACAACTGGACTAAGGAGGAGACTATAGCTTAGGATCCAATATTAGTATCCAGGGTGTACCTGGCCTTGTGCTCTATGCTCCATGGGATAGGCTCCAGGTTCCCCTGAAAGATAAGCGGTATAGGAAATGGATGGATGGATAATTGAATGCAGAAATTAAGGTGAGTAATCACCTGACACTGATATTACAGTGGCTGGTCGTAACAATTTATGTGATTTGGCTCTTCTTGATTTTATTTTTTATTTCTTCACCAGGTAGCAAAAACATGTATCTCCATATATGAATTGCACGTAGCAAGCAGAAAACACACACGTAAGAGCTTCTACATTGGCCAAAACACACAAGGAAAAGCATTGTGAAGAAATATTATCAGCAATCACAGGCATTCAGATGGGATTAGATTTCTCAGAGGATCACTGAGTTAGCCAAAAAACAGTAGGCAATTTGCGCTGGAATTTTTTTTACAGAGGTTGTGTGAGAAAAACACAGATTTGGCAGATTCGGATGAGATTAACATCGCAAAGTACGCCTGTAAAACACAAATTTCTCTAACATCCCCCTGGAAAACTAGTCCCATCCGAATAGTGCTCATAATGCATTTTACCACATGATTTGGGGTGATTTAGTGGGGCATGGATGTTTTTTGTGAAAAGGAGCTTCCATGTAGCCAGCCTACCCCTTAGCCTAGACATGTGGATAAAGACAACAATATGAAGTTCTCGTTTTGTCCTTTTGTCAATTTTGGAGGGACATCCTGTTCTTGGTAATGTGCCCCATTTTCTTCATTTGTTGATAATGGCCTTCATGGTGTTCCATGGTGTTCCATGGTATATATAATGTTTGGGAAATTCTTTTATACCCCTCCCCTGATTGATATCTTTCAACAAGTGAGATCCTGTACATACTTTGTAAACTCTTTGCGGACCATGGGTTCAGCAGTCAGATGATACCAAGAAGATATCAAGAAAATCCAAATCGGGTGAACTTTATTTATAGACTTTAATGTTGAAATTTTTATATTTCTAGATTTCTTGAGTTAAAACTGATGTCTGGTGAAAATTTCATGTGAGTAGCCTCATTGGAAATATATTTACTGAATAAAAAATGTTGACAAGTTCAATACTTATTTCCTCCACTTTACATTTGGAATCTGTTGCTGTTAACAGGGACATCACTAGGGATTTCTAATGGGGGGCTAAGCCTCTTTTAGGGGGGTCTGGGCATACTCCCCCCAAAAGATTTTAAAGACACCAAAACGTCTTTCTAGTCATGTATATTTTAGAGTAACAATGGGTGTAAAATCTATAGAAATAAAGTTATTTTTGGTCAAGGTATACCTGTCTCATAATTTGTGTTAGAGACTGATCTAATATGACTTACTTAAATTATATCAAAATAAAGAAATTAAAGTCCACTTTGTCCCAATCCATCCAACACCAACAAAAGGCAAAAAATGCTGTACTACAGTATGTAGCCAAAATAATTTTTGGATTTTATTTATAGAGTGAGTGAGTGAGTGAGTGAGACGGCAATCAACGCTACATTACTGCACACTGTCTTTGTTAATTACATTAACTACGTTTACATGGGCAGTTATAATAGAGCTACTGTGTAGTTGAGGCACAGTCTTATTTGTCTGTCCAAGTATACATGACATGATGCGTAATCGAATGATTGATACAGTTTGGTGCGATCCCTTGTGATTCACCTCTTGTAATGATCTGGGAGTATTTCCCTTTAAGACCAGGAGGGGCACGTGACTGCATCATTCTGCACTCTCGCTGCCTGTGTGTGAGTCTGCAGCAAGTGTGTGAGTGAGCAGCTGAACTGTAACCGTAGTAATGGTCAGCATAATTAATAAAACCAAAGTAAAATGTAAAAACAGTAAACTCTGTCGTGTATGGATCACTCCCCCAGGACCTAGTGCCTGCCAGGAACAGGTTTTAGATGTGGTGGAATTGAACCATTGATGGAAAAAAAAAAAAGAAATCAAATACTGTCTGATATAGGCTATTAATTTGCTTCAAAATACTGAATATTTTGGGGGCCAAAAAAATAGACCTAGCAACATCCCTGGCTGTTAACTCTCAATATGAAATCAAAAGAGCTGTCACCGCCAGGAAGCAAGAAATAATAATAACTAAAAAAAAAAAAAACCCAACCCCTTCCCTTCAGGGTCATAGCAAACTATTCAAATCAACTATTTCATACATTCTTAAGAAGAAAGAACACACTGGTAAGCTCAGGAACACCAAAAGGCCTGAAAGACCACAGAAACTGAGGCCAGTTAAGAACACAGGAGTTAGGTGTATCTGTGTCAAAATCAAAAATCAAGAGAAAACTTAATCAGAGCAAATACAGAGGGTTTATCACAAGCTGTAGACCATTGGTGAGCCTCAAAAACAAACAAAAAAATCTAAATAAATTAATTAAAACCTGTACAGTTATGGAACAACATTCAGAACTGTGGACAGAACGATGGAAAGAGAAGAGTATGAAGAAGGGACTGTTCATGATTCAAAGCCTACCACCTTACCTTATGGCGTGGGCATATATGGCTGCCAATGGAGCTGGTTCCCTTGTATTTATTTATTATGTGACAACTGACAAAAGCAGCAGGATAAATTCTGAAGTTTATAGGGCTATATTATCTGCTCAAATTCAGCCAAATGCTTCAAAACTCTGATAGCACTTCACACTGCAGGTGGACAATGATGCAAAGCAACCCAAGATTGTTTAAGGCAAAGAAGTGGAATATTGTCCAATGGCCAAGTCAATCACCTGACCTGAATCCTGAAAGTAAAATGCCCCAAGAACAAACAGGAACTGAGGACAGCTGCAGTAAATGCATGGAGAACATCCAAAAACCACCAGCATTAATATTAAATTGTCCCTCATTATAACAGTTACCACCCTTCTAAGAAGGCTTTCCACTAGATTTTGGACCATGGCTGTGCCCATTCAGCCACAAAAACACAGGAGGCTTGGCACTGACCTCCGGTGAAGTTGGTGTTTCAATACATCCCAAAGGTGTTGTTAGGATTTGAAAATAGACAATCGCCGGGTTACGATTCTTAAGAAGAGAGAAAGCAAAAATACACCAGAAAAAAGGCACCCTTGCCTTGCTACACACTTCCCGCACTAAGCTTGCAATAGTTTGCCAAATAACATACAGACATGCAAAATTCAAATGGAAAGATCTCCTGATTTTTTCAAAGAAAGGCAGCGTATATATCAGGCTTGGCACACAACAGAGACAATGGGTTAACTATTGATTGGCTAAGCAGAAGGGCATATTTGCATGAAACAGGAAGGTATGTAACTTCGCACAAATGGATTCACAATGGAGACAAAGGAATGCACAAATGGTGAGGGGCTAGAAAAAGGTGCCGTTATGTCTTTCAGTCCTCCGTCAACCTTACAGCCTTTTATTTCTCTTAACTCTTACTTCTGTGCTGCTATGAGCTAGAAAGTGTCGTTTACCACAGAGTATTCAGGTGCCTGGAGAGTCTAAATGAACACACACACTGACACACATGCTGTTCACAGAGACTTCCAGTTTATTTCGTCTAGAACAGGAGTATTTATACACATAGATAACAGCATTGCGTTGCCAGCATTGCTGCAGAGGTTGAACGGGTGGGGGGTCTGTATATGACTTTATTTCCATTGGTGAACTCTCACACTGTCTTTGCCACTGCCACTGCAAGTATCAGAATCTTTGACACTAGAAAACTGTTCCAGTACCATTGGTTTGAGCAATGTTGTTTTTGTTCCCTGTTAATTATTGGTACCAACAGGAACTATTTGTGTCACTTGAAGGTGTAACCAATAACCAAATTGCCAATCAGACAAAGTATCAATATTAATTCAGTGGAAAACACCCCTTTTTTGCTCTTTCAGCTTCTTAGAGCTGTTCAGTTCTTTATAGAGCACAGTACTTCTGATATCTAGACATTGTAATTGTTGTTTACTGCACTTATCTTTTAAACTCAAAGATGTTTCTCTGTTCATCTGACATTCTTAATCAGTTCTCATTATTATTAGGAAGGTCCTAGCATTTAAACCTTTCTGTCTGACATGATGAGAATAGCATGACACTATGGACTTAAAATGTGCATTGGTGTGAAAACATGTCATATGTACTGTATGCCATTGTAGACAACAGGTGATATCAGAACAATTGTGCAAATGTAAGACATTTAAAGAAGCAACTTAAAGATTACAATATATGTGTCCAGTTGCCTATACACCCTTTGACCTTCATCATGATCTGGATGAATAAAACCATTATAGACAGAGAATCCACTCTGTCATAAGCACTCAGTGCATATTATCTGCTTCCCTGTTCATTTGTGACCTTCAACTGAGATGATTGAATTATAGCAGAATGAATGAGGCCACAACCCTGTGCTGCTGTTCAACAACGAGAAGGTTAAATAAGCCTTCAATTCAATTCAGTAATGATGGTGTGTGGTAATTTCATTAAACTTTTCGATGCTACACAAAAGCCTTTCACACTTCTTCTGATGCTGAGACCCCTGAGTTTCAGCCAATGCCCCCTAGTTGTTTCCATAATCATAATCATAATCAACACAAGTGGGTCCATGTGTTAATGTATTAAGAAACATAACATATATCTGTATTTGGTCTCTAACATAAGCAGCAACATCATTAGCCTCAGACTGGGGCACAACAATATTGGGATGTCCAAACTTAGCCAAACTAAAGCCCTGCTCTCATTTGAACAAGAAGGTCTAGTGTAGCTGAAACAGGCTAACACTATCTTTAGTGATGGTTTTTGCCTCTCCCCAAGATAAGGCAATTTTTTGTAGGCCTGTTGTTAATCCACTGCACCAGGTGTTCTTTGGTCTTCCTCTTTTCAGTTTTCCTTGGGGATTCCTCTCCAAAGCTTGTTTTGTGATGTTAGAGTTCTTTTTTCCCAATGTGTGGCCTATCCATTTCCACCTTCAGGTCTTTATTGTTGTGGAAATAGGTTCTTGGTTGGTCCGTTGCAATAATGCAGTGTTGCTGATGGTATTAGACCATCTCATTCCTAAAATGGTTCGTAGACAACGGTTGACAAACATTTGTAGAATTTTGATGGTTGATGTTCCTGTCTATGTCTCTGATCTGTAGAGGAGTGCAGATTTCACATTTTAGTTGGATATCCTGACTTTAGGATAACCAAGGCTTTTCCACCTTAGTTTTGTGAGCTTTTCTTTTTCAGTCCTTAATTTCTTCATCGGTACCAAAAATTCTGCTGATCACACTTCACAGGTATTGACCCTCTCATTTAGATCTTTTCCTCTTGATTGAAGTTGATTCTCATGGTTTTTGTCTTTGGTGGGTTGATGAATAGGCCTTATATTATGTCTAGGTTGCATAGCCTGGACTGAATTTTCAGATCTTGGCAGTCTTGGAGGTGGTGGGACAAATTACAGATGTAGTTGCCATTGAGTATCTCTAGACAACTGTTTACTGTCCATTCTATGCCTCTGGGGTTGTTATATGCTGTCCTACAAAACAAATCAAGAAGATTTGCATATGCATATATAAACAGATTTCAGTTTTAGACAAGGATTTTTAAAAACCTACTGGAAAAGTACTCAGAGTCTGCACTGCTAATCTGACAACAGCTGTGTACTTGGAGCACAGCAGAACAAAATCTCACTGAGTATTTCTGTCCTATTTAGGTCAAAATGACACATTTTAAATTTGCTTACCACTGAAACAAATTTTTTCCACCTTTAAACATTGGACCAAAGGGACACAAAACTTTTGCTGATAGCCATGTTTGTTAATCATCACCCATTCACACTGTTAATTTCCTGTTCGTTCTGTTGCATAATCAAAGTATTTCATTATACAAGTGGCTACACACCAAGCTTTAAGTTTTCTGTTTGTGATGCCAAATGACACATTCAGACTCATCAAAGAAGACAAGCCCCCCTGTGATGCTGCCTTCCCGCTCTTGACTAATCAGCAGATTATTGAAAGCTCTTGAGATTTTCTTCTTCAATTGGCACGTGTCTGCATTCTCTTTCATAGATGTTGCACAAAGGCAGAGAAAAGAAATGATAAACACTGACATTTATCATACAAGTTCTCTAGTTATCTCCATAGAGTTGGGTCAAAAATCTTATGGGGAAATACTAATAATTTCAGCAGTCATCAAACAGTAATTCAACTTTTTACTCATACCACTATGAGGGTATATGGATCCATGAGCTACACCCATTTTCATGGGTAAATTGGAAGTCCTGTGTGCTGAAAAGATTGAGCACTGTTACTATCTGAATGCTAATTATGGAGATTAAGCTTTTTATTTTGTTTCAAAACTGTTTTAGTTAATCCCCAATGAGCAAGCTATGTAAGACAGAAATAGGAAAAACTCTCTACAATGGAAAAAAATTAGAGGAATTTTGGGATGAACCAAGACTAAACCTAGCTTCCTCTGACTGGGGGCCAAGTTTCCCAAAAGTAATGCAAAGTTAAGATCAGCTTAACTGAGGGAGTGTTCAATGTGATGAATGCTCTACAATTTCATGATGGTCTTTGTGCTGTGATGCTTTTGGGAAACTCTATCCAGAATAGTAAATGATGAGTTGTTTTATATTACACAGTCTAGTATAAGTTGTTGATTATATAATTAGTGATAAAGATGCCGATATACTAGGTCTCACTAGAATCAATATAGTGGACATATGAAAAAGTAAAATTAGAAGGCGCTTGTGGGCCTCAAAACTATCCAGTGCAGTGGACATAAAATAGTCCTACACACCCTTGTTTTATGATGAGGGAAAAATTGAATCGACGATAAATCATGTCAGATGTTTTTCCACCTTTAATGTGATTATATATATATATATATATATATATATATATATATATATATATATATATATATATATATATATATATCTGTGTGTGTGTGTGTGTGTGTGTGTGTATGAGAAAGAGAAATTAATGAATTAATGAATTAAAAAAAAAAAAACATTATAGTAGCCTGGTTGCATAATTGTGCACCTCCTTTTATAATGGGGCATGTGGCCGTGCTCAAAGCTCAAATAAAGATCAGCTGTAACTATAGGACTTTCTTCACATCTTCTTGGTTGCTTGGCCATCATCAACAAGTGGACAAAATAGAGCACCACAGTGACATTACGAAGAACAGGACGTCCCTCCAAATTTTATAAAAGGGCAAGACAAAATCTTACCAGGGAGGCTGCCAAGAGACCTACGGCAACATTAAAGGAACTGCAGAAATATCTGACAAGTACTGATTACTCTCTGCATGTGACAACAATCTCTCGTATTCTTCACATGTCTTGACTATGGGGTAGGGTGTCTAAATGAAAGCCCTTTCTCACAAGAGACATCCAAGCTCAACTAATTCACTCCGAACTATATGGCAAAATGTGTTATGGTCTGATGAGACCAATCCCAAAAGGTATGTTTGGTGCAAAAAAAGCACATAATCAAAAGAACACCATATCCATGCAGCATGGTGGTGGTAGCATTATGCTTTAGGGCTGCTTTTCTTCAGTTTGAACTAGGATTTTTAACAAAGTGAATGGAATCGTGAATAGCTACAAATACCAGTCAATTTTTGTGCAAAACATTCAGGTGAAGGTGCCTGATGGTGAAAAGGAATTTCACCTTTCAATACAACCCAAAACATACCTCCAAATCAATAAAGAAATTGCTTAACCAAAAGAAGATCAATGACCTAGCCAGAACCCAGAACTGAATCCAATTAAAAATCTGTGCGGTGACCTGAAGTGAACTGAAATTTACAATTTGATGGATATAGAATGCTTTTGGAAGAAAGAGTAGGAAAATATTGCCAAGTCAACATGTGCCAAGCTGAAGGACTCTTACCCAAAATGACTAAGTGGTGTACTAAAATCAAAAGGTGCTTCCAATAAAGTTCTTTCCTAACATCTCAGCTGTTTTGTGTTATCCCTCTTTGATTACGTTTAGTATTTAAACCCCTCGTGTGTCTTTGTGCAGTGTGAAGTATGTGTGTTTCTGTGTTTTCCGCCAGACCCGTACCAAGCTTTGACCTGTTCTGTGTTTCATGGTTTTGATCTTGTTTTGTCCTCACATTTCTGATTCTTGTCTCTGTTCTGTTTAAGCCTGCTTACTGATTGCCTGACCCTTCACTTGTTTTTGCCCATCGTTTGGATTTGTCTGCCTGCCTCTCTTCAAATAAAGCTTTTAACTGCACTTGCATCTGTCTCCAACTCCATTTCATGGTGGAAATGTTCTGATATGATTGATCTTTGTTTCATTTTTTTTACATCACAAAAACCTCTTGTTTTAACAGGGGTGTGTAGACTTTTTATATCCATTGTAGTTTTGTCTGTGGTTTGTGCACATAATTTTCTGAAGTGTATTTTAGTTAAAATTAGAGACATCACACCATTTAATGGCTGAGGTGAAAAAGTCTTCATCTTAATTGGAGTGCACAGAGTGTAATGGTGAAAAACAGGATTTATGTCAGAAGAAAACAGAAGCAAAAGAAAGTTGATTAAATGGGACACTGCAAGGCTCTATCATTCCTTGTCTGGGTTGACTGGAACACACATAAAAGTGTCTAGACTAAGATAAGCTCATAAAATATTTCAAAGGGAAGCTTAGTGTAATACAGAAGACTCAGGAATACAGTGAGGATTCAAATGCTGAGTTTGCTGAGTTTTCTAAGGGCTTTTGCCATAATCATGCAAATTCACAACCTATATGTGGGGTTTAGGAAATAGAATGACATACTCATAGTATGTACTACTGTAGAAAATGTTTGTGTGTACACAACTAGTGTGTTCACACTGAAAAATAAGAATGAATGCAAAAAGGGATTTGAATTTTACAAGCCAATCATGATTGATCCCACCTATAATTATGTTGGTTTTTCTAGATTACTACTCAGTAAATACTTTAAGCATTTGTGTGACAATCTCATCACTATTCTGGCAGTGACTGGATCAGTGTGGTTGTTACAGTATCTCTGCAATGGGGCTAATGATGTGTCTGTGGTGTGAATCTGCTTTTCTTCCCTCTCTTCCTTTGCATTTATTCTGCACATACAAACAAAATATCCTTATTTCACACAAATTCTCCAGCAAGGTAGCTAAAACATTGCTGAGGTACCAAAGCCGCATGTAGATATATACAGTGCCTCGTTTTGCAGTATTTTTGTAACATCAAATATAAGCATATCTTCGTGGGATTTTTTCCCCTTATTTTGATGTGACTCTCTACAGAAATAAAATGAAATAAAGTATTTAGATGTCTTCAGAATTATTTTAATAATAAAAAAGTCTAAATATGGCATAATAATTTATAAGTTTTCACTGGCTGAAATAAGAGAACCTATGTAATACCTATGTAAGACCTCAATAATATCATCAGCTCTTCACAGCCTCCATGGAAGAGTGACCATAAGGGGGAAAATGGCTATGTTCGAAAATCTTTTGGGAAAAGATTTTGTGTTCTGATGACTAAAATTGAGCCATTTGGTCTAAAGCTAAAGCATAATGTTTGGCACAAACCAACTACAGCCCAGCACCCAGAAAACACCGTTCCTACAATCAAGCAAGGTAGCATTATACTCTAGTGTTGCTTTTAGCAGGAAGAGCTGGAAAGCTTGTTGCCATCACAGGCAACATGGATGGAGCCAAATATAAGCAAACTATTGCGGAGGATCTGTTCCAGTCAGCCAGACATCTGCATTTAGGTTGAAAATATACGTTCCAAAAAGAATGTCAGAGTCAAATCCCAGACTTAAATCCAATTAAAAATATGTGGCATGACCTGAAAATTCCTGTCCACCAATAATCTCCATATAATTTGGCAGAATTGGAATAGTTTCTGCAGGCACTGTATACACATATACAGTATACTTACTGTAACTGCACATGTAGTACTAATACCGCTACATTCTGTACTCGATACCATACACTGATCAAAAGAAATAAAATAAAAAATACAAATATTATTTATTTATTTCAATAACATATTAAATTCGTAGAAAACAATTATAGTATATATTTTATAACATTCATCACATACACAGCTATGACATACCGGCACATGCACACAAAATATCCTTTTTGCTTGATAAATTCTTTAAAAGAAAGAGAAATACTTGCTAGCTTTGCTTGTTTGTTCCAGCATATGAAATCGGTGCTAAAACTAGCATAAAGCATGTAGCTTCACATAGTGGGAAATAAAACAATAAAACGTGACGACTTAAAACGCAGCAAAATATCACTCCTACTAATTACCACACTCTAAAAAAACCCTGGGTTAAAAACAACCCAAATTGGGTTATTTTAACCCAGTGGCTGGGCAAATATAGAACAGAACAGAACATATTTTTGGCTAAACTAACCATCAAGTTGGGTTGTTAATTTCAACCCAAAGGATGATTTCATTTTTACAAAAATGCTGGGTTAATTTTAATTCAGAAATGGGTTCATATTTTCAGGGGTTTTTTTACCCTTTGAAAATGTCAAATTTATCATATTATAAAACAAATATGTAAACATGCTATCTCCTTTAATCATATACAAGAAGGTGATCAGAAATCATATATTCATATATTTAGTCATATATTTAAGATGAGAACATCAGATTTTGATCAAAGGAGATGTTTAATATATCCAAAAAACTGAGTAACCAACTTACGAACAGTGGGCATTACAAACAAGTAAGGCAAAACTAACGAAGATAGTGGTGCATTTAATGTCATGTAAACTGGACTGTTATCGCACATTTTTGCATTTTCTAATGTACAGTAATGGTTTTATGGATATATATATATATATATATATATATAATATATATATATATATATATATATATATATATATATATATATATATATATATAAATGCGAATCTTGTTTCTCCAAATAAATCTAACAGTCTGTCTGTGTGAAAACTGCGACCTCCACCTGAGGCGAATTTAAACAGTCTGTGCTGAGTTGATTTGACCCAAGGAGCTGGGCTGATGCATCGGGTGGGGGAGGGGTGCATTGATTCTACTGTCAGTGAAAATGACCCTAACCCAGCATTTCAGTTACACAAAACTACCCAAAAACTACCCAAGACTGAGGAAATAACCCAATTAAATGACGCAAAATGCTCAACACAGTGTTTGGATAAAAAAAAAAACAACAACATTTTTTAGAGTGCATATACTCAATATATCTTAGGTATAATAAATGTAAATGTAGTAGCTTTTCTATATGCAACTTACCTCCAGTAAGGTAGTGAAAGTTTTTCAGATGTAACTTTATAAATAATTTTGTTGTCACTGCACATAGAAAGAGCAATGAGATTAGGTTTGGTCTTCCAGTATCTAATGCTAACATAGAAAACATACAAATATATGAATACAATTCAAAAGATAAAGAACAACTGACTATGAATGTAAGAAGGAAGATATCTGACTATGAGCAAAGTTGTTAGGAATAGATAAATACAATATTCTGTACAATAGCAGTGTACCAGTTAATAGTGCAATAGAGTGATCCACTAGGGATCAGGCACACCATTACAATGGTTATGATGTGTGGATTAAACTAAATAAAAGCAGCAACAGAGACCAAGGATTTCCATTAAAATGTCTGAGCAACTTTATATATAATAATACAGTGATACATAATTCTAAAATTAATGTTACATATACATTAGATTGCCATTATATATCCGCTGTATTAACAGACAAAAGCATTGGCGGGTTGTTAGGACTGTATGCGTCACAGCTGGCAGTTAGGATGGATTACTGAAATGTGATTCTGATTGCGGTAAAGTTGAGTGTAAACCAAAATGCCTTAATTTAATAACATGCATTGTCTCCATGAAGAGGAACAAATCAAACATCTTTAAAGTCCATCTTCACTCCCCAGCCTTGCTATAACACTGCCCTGATCCAATAAAACTCTTAACAATAGGTTTGCTGTAGCTCACACACCATCCATGAACCATCTATAAACTCCACTGTGAGTCTAGCACCATGGCGACTGAAGCAGGCATTGCCAGGTTAACCAAAAAGAGAACTTCAGACAGGGAGCTCTGACCTTTGGCCAGACTTATGAGTCACAGAGATGAGCAAACACAATATACACAACACACACACACTGTTGCTAATATTTAATAATCTTATTTTGTGTGTGTGTGTGCGTGTGCGTGTGTGTGTGTGTGTTTGAGAGAGAGAGAGAGAAAGAGAGAGAGAGAGAGAGAGAGAGAAAGAGAGAGAGAATGTAATATACCACCAGGCCCTCCTTCCTTCCTTGTAGTGTATAGTGCTGTGAAAATTTATTTGCTGATTTCTTCTGTGTTTGTGTATATCTCATACTAAATTGTTTCAGAAATTAAAACAAAATCTAGGATAAAACTAAGGCAACATGGGTAAACACAAAATGCAGTTTTTAAGTACTAATGTTATTTATTGAAGCAAAAAAGTTATTTCATAATGGGGTTCAGCTGGACAAGACGCAACCAGGCCAGATTACTGCAAACCCTGTTCAATCAAATCAACATTTAAACAGAACTTTTTTTAACAGCATGAAGTTGGTTATAAGGTCTTACCCAGTAACACACTGTGCCAAAGTTGAAAGAAATTCCAGAAATGATGAGGAAGAATACCAGTATGAAGATTTAAATATATCAGTCTGGGAAGGGTTACAAAGCTATTTCAAAGGATCTGGGACTCCAAAGTACCACAGTGAGAGCCATTATCTCCAAATAGAAAAACTTGGCACAGTAGTGAACCTTCCCAGAAGTGTCCAACCATCTAAAATTCCTCCAAGAGCACAGCAACTACTCATCCAGCAAGTCACAAAAGAGCCAAGGACAACATCAAAGGACCTACAGGTCTCTCTTGCATCAGTAAAGGTCACTGTTCATGACTCTACTATCAGAAAGACACTGGGCAAAAATGGCATCCATGGAAGAGTGTCGAGGCGAAAACCACTGCTAACCCAGAAGAACATTAAGGCTCAAATCTTTTGGGAGAATGTTCTGTGGATTGATGAGTCGAAAGTGTAACTGTTTGGAAGACAAGAGTCCTGTTACATCTGGCATAAACCAAACACAGCATTCAATAAAAAGAACATCATACCTACAGTCTAGCATGGTGGTGGAAGTGTGATGGTGTGGGGATGCTTTGCTGCTTCAGGGCCTGAACAACTTGCTATAATTGAGGGAAATGTGAATTCTGCTCTGTACCAGGAAATCCTAAAGGAGAATATCCGGTCTTCAGTCCTTAAGTTGAAACTCAAGCGCAACTGCAGCAGGACAATGAGCCAAAGCATAGGAGTAAGTCTTGGTCCTAGAAGTAAGTGAAAGACTGATCTCCAGTTATCAGAAGCATTTGGTTGCAGTTATTGCTGCTAAAGGTGGCACAACCAGATTTTAAGTTTAAGGGGGCAATTAGTTTTTCACATTGGTGATAGGTGTTGGACAACTTTTTTTGCTTCAATAAAAAATACACAAAAACTGTATTGGGTGTTTACTCATTTCGTTTGAAGATCTAACACTATTTAGTATGAGATATACACAAAAACAGAAGAACTACTTTTTCACAGAACTATGATAAAGTATGTTCAGTCTTGTTTCCACAAACCACCCTTTTCAGGAATATTTCAGTATTATTTTTTTTTTCTTTTAAAATGGTAAAGTTATTTTCACAATTACAAGTCTAAAATAAACCTTACCAGATATGATTAAACAGGTCTGTATTTTATTTTCCATTTGCCAGCTCCATATGCATCTGCACTGATAGGTGTTGCACACTTGAGCCCTGTTTCCAGTCTATTAATGTGATCTGTTTAACCCTCCTTAGACAACCTGGTGGTCCCAAGCCCCCTTACAAAACACCATATAGAAACCAAACTTACTGGGGACACCCAATCAGCATAACTCACTTTAGCCCAGAAACCCTGAGCTCAAGCATTCCACCAGCTTTAGCCTCCTAATAACAAGGATTACAAGCAGCCAAAAGATGGTGTGCCACAATAATCATTACACCTGTAGCTCGTTCCTCAGGCACAACAATCCCACTGCAGATCAATAAAACCATACCCCCAACTGCTACAGTCTCATTGTGCATCTCTCTGACCTCTTTAGTTTCCTATTTTCATATTTATTTATGAACTCTTTACCCTCACACTTGTTACTGACTGGTATAATCTGTTCCCCATTTCCTACAACTTTACTGTATATACGTGAACAGAGAAGTAAAGATGGAGATACAAGGACAGACCACGAGCCACACCCACACACACTTAATGATATCTAAAAAAAATAAATAAATAAAAACCCTGTCTAGTGTGATAGATTACATTTTTGGTCTTTACAATCCAGGTATTGTTGGGGTTTAATTGACTTGGTCAGAGTAATTGATTGTGTGTATAAATAGCAAACTAAAAAGAGAAATAACTTTATATCTTCTTCAGCTTTTGAACCGTTAAACACAACTGCAAATTCCTATAAATTACAAGACTATATTCCCTTCATAAAATTCATAAACATGAACAGCTTATACAAACTAAAAGACATTTCACGGCTAAAATAAAACATCAAAGTATATCCATGTGGATCAGCCCATGTAGCACATTCACATCCCTAATCCTGTGTATTCAACACATTCATTAAGATGTGTTTGCATGATTTTGTCAAGTCTTAATCACTGCAAATCACGTTATAATTTTATGTGTATGCTAATTATGCTAAACAGCACCCTGATACATTCATTTTCACTAAGGAGCGGATTTAATCAGGCTTTATTGCTTTAGTTTTCATGCAAATGATTAACAACTTATAAAGCATGCTTTTGTTTCTAACATTATAGTTTGTTATGATTGCCTTTACTTGTGCATTATTTGGGTATAAAATAATGAATTTGCCATTCTTTCATGTTCAGTTTGCCTTTCTTTTGAACTAATTAAAAACATTAAATCTAATATGATTGATGCCTTAAATAAATATACATAAATATAGATACATTTATGCAACTAATCAACTTGTCTAACATTTTAATATAAAGTAATTATAATAGAAAATTATGTGTGTGTATGTGTGTGTGTTTCCACAGTTGACTCTGTGTGTGTCCCATACTATGCCACGGAGTCCAACATCCAGTGAGGATGAAATGGCTCAGAGCTTTTCTGATTATTCTGATGAGTCTATCTCCGGGAGCTCTAAAGAAGACACTATCTATGAGACTATAAGAGTGCCGGCTGAGAGGCCGCTGAGCTTGATGGAGGACACTCAGAGCAACACAGTTGTCATCAGGGTGATTATTCCAGATCTGCAGCAGACGGTGAGTAGTGCATGCGCGCGTGTGTGTGTGTGTGTGTGTGTGTGTGTAGCTGGGAAGGATTGAATATTTGAGAACTGAAAATTTCTTATGTAGTTTCATTTGATTTCCATTAAGGAGTTTACATTTTCAGGTTGATGTTTATTTGGTTATAAAGGTATATAAAGGTTATAAAGTAAACAAGGACAACAGCCTTTTTGATATAATATACAAGACTAAATATACAATTTGCATTAAAAATGTTTTTATCTCAGCGTATACAGTATGTATCTCTGTGTTAATTGTCTTTGTGTACGTTATTTTGCTATCTTCTTAATATATATGTTTTTGATGGAACAAAATGAATCATTTGGCTCACTACAGAGTCTTTAATTTGTTTACATCTCATGATAAATTCACACCTTACACAATATTTCAACAGTCAAACATTGATAGTCACAATACATTTGATGGTTAAGACAGAATACAGAAAAATTAATTTCCCTCCTGTGTCACTCCGTGTCTGCAACTCCCAAATTGCAAAGTACAATTTCTTGAAATGACCTTCAGCCCCTCACATCATCTCCAGTCAAGCACCTAACCTGAAGTTATGAAGTTGACATTATGCAGTCATGTTCTAAGACAGTTCTGTAGAACTGATTTGCAACATGTTTCATCACCTTAACCATGGCAGTGAAGCAGGTGATCTTCCCATGTCTTTCAAACAAGGCCAACAGTCAGCAACCAATTATATCTTAGCGTTTTGCACATTGGCTACAGGAAGCAGATGAATCAAACTTGAACCCATCTCTGCCTTCAACCAGAGTTTGAGATGGAATATGATCACAGAGTTGGCTGGCTGTGACAGTGGGTTGTCAAAAGACCCCACATCAGTTTGGCCAGTTGCCTAGACAAGCTCCTCAACTCTGAGTCTTCTTTTTCTCCCTGCCAGCATCAACAGTGAGAATCCTCCAGCTCCAGAGCTCATGTAAATCACCCATATTCATGTAACCATCAAAAAATGTCAGAAGGGTTTGGAAAGAGGTCTCTGCTACTACTCTGGTGAATATCCAGTCACTCCCAGTACAGAGAAGGCTTGACATTCTTGTCAGTATGCACTGTACTATTTCTCCAAAATAAATCCATATTTCTATCATGGTCCATATGTCAGATACTGATTTTTGACAGTGATTCCCAAATGCTACAGTGAGTCCAAAAAGGTGTTTAACAACACCATATCCTACACTCTACCTCCTCACAGACCATTTGACTGTGCTATAAACCTGCTCTCAGGTACTATGACACCTGAATAGGTAGCAATATCTACCTGCTAACTTTAACTGAAAACAAGGCTGTGGAAGAGTACATTTCTGAAGCACTACAGCAAGGTTACATGAGACCTTCCATCTCTCCTGCAACTGTGGCATTTTTCTTCATACAAAAGAGGGGAGGGGATCTTCATGCCTGCATATATTACCATCATCTGAACCAAATCACGGTTAAATGTAGATACCCACCACACCTGCTGCCCTTGGCCAAACAGCTGAAACAGCACTTAGACCAAGCTGGAGTGGTAGAAAACTCTACTCTGCCCTACTATATTTTCCCATTCAAAGTAATAATAATAATAATAATAATAATAATAATGTAAATTTTTATATTTCTGCATAAATATGACCTAAAACATCATTACATTTCTAAAAGTAGACCAAGAGAACCAATTAAACAAATGAGACAAAAATATTATGCTTGATCATTTATTTATTGAGGGAAATGATCCAATATTACATATCTGTGAGTGGCAAAAGTATGTGAACCTTTGCTTTCAGTATCTGGTGTGACCTCATTGTGCAGCAATAACTACAGCTAATCATTTCCAGTAACTGTTGATCAGTCCTGCACATCGGCTTGGAGGAATTTTAGCCCATTCCTCAGTACAGAACAGCTTCAACTCTGGGATGTTGGTGGGTTTTTTGCCTTGCTGCAACATGGCCCTTGCATGAGTAGAACATCACATGTATTGCAAGCAGCGAGGCTCATGGATGTGAGTCGCTGCCCAATCTGAGTACTGAATGTGTGAACATGTCCACCATCTTGGACAGCTAGATATGGCAACAGCACTTGGACAAACCTGCAGAACTGCAGTAAAAGTGTGTTATAATTATTATTATATTTGATAATGATTATTTTGGACAGCGTTGCATGGTTGCCTGTCATAGCATAGCATTTGTAAAAAATTCAGGTCAATTCAATGGGGCTTTATTGGCATGAAAGTTTCAAGAACAATTTCCAAAGCATCAAAAAATTTGTCCAAATATTTGGACAGTATACAATAACAGCAATATGAACATTATGCTATGACAGGTAACTTTTGAATTAAATTGACAATTCCTATGTCAAGTTCCTGCACATGACTTGCACGTCCAAAATAACTCCTAGCCAGATGTTCAAACATTGAACTGCATATCTACGTCAAAGAAGGGCTGTAGTCAGATGTCCAGATACTGAACCTGATTTGCACATTGTGCAGACATACAGATATGGTTCTGGACTGACCGACACAATATAGACATGATCTACACATCTGGCAGACATCTCATGTTTGCTGGGACAATGTGAACACTGGCTGTCACAGCCAGAAATGTGACTTGTAAAGCACGTAGGCATGGCCAAACCCCAAATAACTGATTTCCAGCTCAAAATAGTATTAATGGACAGGGCAGAGCTTGCCACCATGATCCTTGCGCTACACCATGATGATCTTTTTGTCATGACTTTTGTGTCATGAGGCAACTGATAGTTCCAAACACTGAATAGTTCCAGCACTGAACCCCATTCATTTCAACGTTTCCCAAACACAATTGCTGGAAAGATGGCGAAATTATCACATTTTTTGACATTTTAACGCATTAGCTGACCTCTCATAAATCTAGTCAGTAGTGGTATTTTATGTAGCCTGCTTTAGTTCATTTTTATTGTTATACAATAGCTAGTTACATTTTAATTGCAGTTAGCTAGCCTGAGCAACACTTCACTAGCTACCATAACCAGATGTCAGTTGGCCTACATTTACCTCAAATTAATTGCAGTTATTACCATTTGTTAACATACAAAGTATATAGTCTGTGATTAGATTTTTTTATTATTATTATTATTAAATACAGGCAGAAAATACAACATAACCACACACAAGTCTACACACATCAGACTGGTCTGTTATTATAAGCAGGTATTCTGCTGTTTATGAAGGATTTCATTACTGGGGCTCATTCATACTTTCCTTTTTTTCTTATTTATTTTTTATTTTTTGCATCCAAATGCTGCACAGCCAACCATTGTAAGACCTTGATCTGTAAAAGTTTTATTATTTATTTATTTATTTATTTATTTATTTATTTAAATAAAATTAACATTACATTTATTGGTTTTTTGCACTGAAAGAACACACCCCTACCTCACATCACCCTCAACATTGAACATTCAAGGAAAAAAAATAATAAATAATAAATAATAATATATAATAATAAGAGGTACAGTATTTTTTACAGGTGCTGTCATTTTATTGGTCAAGTTCGCTCAATAATTTCAGCCTAATCACTTTTCCAGGAAAAAACAAAGAGGAGTGATCTGTAAATGCACTTTGACTTGTATTTAAACAAAAAATGTACAAAGACAAGGTATTTGATGTTTTACTTAATCAACTGTATAGTTTTTTTTAAGTTAAACGTTTATTCTGAAATTGATGCATGCAACACATTCCAAAAAAGTTGGGACAGGACAATTTAGGACTAATAGAGATGTGACAAGTTGACATAAGAAGGTGATGTGAAACAGGGGAGGCAATCGTCTAATCATAGTATATAAGGAATATAAGTACTAGGCCTCCAAAAAAGGTCTATTCCCTCAAAAGCAGCAAATAATCCAACACTTCCCCAAAGACAAATCGGTAGGATTTGGGGCATTTCCCCTTCTACAGTACACCATATAATTAAAAGATTCAAGGAATCTGGTCAAATCTCAGTGCCTAAAGTGCAAAGCCGAAAACCACTTCTGAATGCGTGTGATCTCCGATCCCTCAGACGTCACTGTCTTAAAAACCGTCATGAGTCTGTAATGGATATCCTGACATGGGCTCGGGAATACTTTGGTAAACCTTTTTCAGTTAACACCATTCACCGCTGCATCCACAGATGCAAGTTAAGGCTTTACTATGCAAAGCAGAAGCCATACATCAACACTGTCCAGAAGCCCACCAACTTCTCTGGGCTCGGTCTCATCTGAGATGAACAGTAGCAAATCGTGTTTTGTGATCCGATGAGTCAACATTTCAAATAGTTTTTGGACAAAACAGCCGTTGTGTTCTCCGAGCCAAAGAGAAAAAGGATCATCCAAGCTGTTATCAGCGTCAGGTCCAAAAGCCAGCATCTGTCATGATATGGGGGTGTGTTTAATGCAGAAATATATGCACACGTTTTGAAGCAAAATATGCTGTCATCCAGACGTCGTCTTTAAAAGGGACATCCTTGCATTTTCCAGCAGGACAACACCAAACCACATTCTGTCTGGATTACAAGCACATGGTTGCGTAAGCAGAGAGTGTGGGTGCTAGCATGGTCTGCCTGCAGTCCTGACCTGTGTCCAATTGAGAATGCGTGGCACATTACGAAGCACAAAATAAGGCAACTAAGGCCCTGTACAGTTGTGCAGCTGAAGAAATGTATAATGGACGAATGGAGGAAAATTCCGCTTGCTAAACTTAACTAACTGGTGTCTACAGTACCCAAATGCTTTATAAGTGTTATTAAAAGAAAAGGTGATGTTACACAGTGGTAAACAGTCAACTATCCCAACTTTTTTGGAATGTTTTGCAGTCATCAGATTTGAAATCTGTGTATATTTTCAAAAATATATTAAATTCACAAAGTAAAACGTGTGGGTTACGCATGTAACCCTGTTCCCTGAGAAGGTAACGAGACGTTGCGTTTAGCATAACAGTATGGGAGTGCCCTTGCCTTGTGACCGGTATCTGAAGCTTGTGTAAAATTATGCCCCTATTTATAGGCCTGCCATGATCCAGTGACGTGGCAATTAAGCACGTCGCATGATATATATATGGCACCTGTGAACCACGCCGCCAGCCTCTATTATCTGAAGCGAAGTCGCAATTCACAGGCCTGCCCTGGTATGATAAAGCTATGCAACGTCTCGTTCCCTTCTCAGGGAACAGGGTTACATGCGCAACCCTGATGTTCCCTTTCAAAGAAAACTTCGACATTGCGTTTAGCATAACAGTATGTGAACGAGAATATACCCACTCCGTCATACCGAAGGTACGGCCTGTTCAAAAAGACCCAAGCCCGAGGGTCACTGCAAGACACTCGAGCCCGGGGTGGAATGAATATCCAGGCTGTAATAACGAATGAATGTGTGTGGCGTAGACCATCCTGCAGCAGCACACACATCCTGTAAGGATACCCCTTTGGACAAAGCCTTCGAGGAAGCGACCGCCCTACTGGAATGAGCCCTTATGCCCAGAGGCGTGGCGAGACCGTGCGCCTCGTAAGCCATAGAGATTGCTTCCACTATCCAATTAGAGATACGCTGCTTTGACACAGCATCACCTCTACTGTCGCCGCCAAGCAGACCAGCAGCTGCTCCGACTTACACCACTTGCCGAAGCAGTGGACGTAAGTACAGAGAGCCCTTACTGGACACAGCAGATGCACGTGCCATGTAAACCCTGATTGTAGAAGGAGCCAACCCTGCTGAGAAACGTTCTTGTAAGAACTCCAGGACTGTAGCTATTGCGCAGTTCACTGGGTCTAGCTGACATTCCTCACACCACAAGACAAAAAGCTGCCACTTGAGCGCATACAATTTCCTTGTGGATGGTGCTCTAGCGTTTAACATGGTGTCTACAAATTCAGTTGTGAGACCAGAATCTATGAGCTGGTGCCCCTCAGGGGCCAGACCCACAGTTTCCATAGTTCTGGCCGAGGGTGATAAATCAGCCCTCCAGCTTGAGACAGTAGATCCCTGCGGATGGGAATCTCCCACAGAGTACCGTCGAGCAGGGAGATTATCTCAGAGAACCATATTTGAGCCGGCCAATAAGGTGCTACTAGCAGCAGACGTAGACAGTCTTGGCGAACTCTCGCTAGAACTTGTGGGAGCAGAGCGATTGGTGGAAAAGCATATAGACGTGACCTCGGCCATGTGTGCATCATGGCGTCCAGCCCCAATTGTGCAGGAGGAGTGAGGGTGAACCACAGTGGGCAGTGTGTTGTCTCCTCAGAGGTGAACACATCCACTTCCACTTGTCCGAACCTCCGCTATATGGACTCCACCACTTGTGGATGGAGCCTCCAACCCCTGGCCTCAGCCCCTGCCTTGACAGGATGCCTGCCCCTACATTCTGGCTGCCCGGCATGTACATTGCACTCACTGACAAGAACTTTCCCTCTGCCCAGAGAAGGATTAGTTGTGCCTGCCTGAACAGGGGGCATAAACGTAACCCTCCCTGGTGATTGATATATGAGACCACCGCTGTGTTGGCTGACACAACTAGCACATGGTGACCTCTCAACTGAGGAAGAAAGAATTTCAGTGCTAGGAACATGGCCCGCATCTCTAGGCGATTTATATGTCACTCCAGATGAGGGCCACTCCAAAGACCATGAGCTGGACAGCCATCTAAGACTGCAACCCAGCCCGTGTGGGACGCATCTGTCATTACAGTCTTGCGATAAGGAGACGCCCCTAGAGTGTGACCCGAGGCTAGAAACTGGGGACACCTCCAAATATTCAGAGCACGTAGGCATCGCCGTGTGACACTGATTACTCTCAGAGGTTTCATCCTCAGATGAAACCCCCGAATTTTCAGCCACCACTGAAACGGTCTCATGTGCAATAGGCCTAATGGTATGACGTTGGCTGCTGCTGCCATAAGACCCAACAGTCTCTTGTAGAGACTGGAGGGGATGCCCAGACCTAGCTTTATCTTGCTCAAAGTTGATAGGATCGATCCTACGTGTGTTGGAGATAGAAAAGCCCTCATCGTAGTAGAATCCCATATAACCCCTAGAAAAGTTGTCCTCTGCACTGGAGAAAGCATACTTTTCTTGAGGTTCAACCTGAGCCCCAAGCTCCTCATGTGGGCGAGAACAACATCTCGATGAACCGCCAGTTCCCTGGATCATGCTAGAATTAACCACTCGTCCAGGTAGTTTAGTACACGGATGCCCCGGAGTCACAAGGGAGCCAGAGCAGCATCCATGCACTTTGTGAAGGTGCGAGGGGATAAAGCTAGCCCGAAGGGAACGCAAACCTCAGGAACTTCCTGTGACTGGGCGATATTCCTATGTGGAAATATGTATCTTTCAGATCTATCGTCACAAACCAGTCCTTGAACTGAATATGTGACACGATAAGTTTGAGCGTCAGCATCTTGAACCTGTATGTCCGAAGTGTACGGTTCAGATGACGCAGATCTAAATAACAATCGTGTGGTCTACACCAACTTCTATAAACAAAATAATAACCTGAGATGACAACAAAAACAAACAAACAACAGAATTCCATATGTAGTAATTTTTCCCCAAAAGTAAACCAATATTCAGAAACCAGGTGGGAAAATAGTATACCCTATAATTCAGCCACATGTTGAACCACCTTTTAGAACAATAAATTGAAGTAAACTTTTTCTGTAGGAGTTTAACAGTCTCTCAAATCAGTTTGGAGAAATTTTGTCCCACTCTCCTCTACAACATTGTTTTAGTTCATTGATGTTTGAGTTCATTAGTTTCTGCACAGCTCTCTTAAGATCCCACTACAGCATCTCAATGGGGTTGAGGTCTGGATTTTGACTTGGCCATTCCAACACCTTGATGTTTTCTTCTTTAGTCATTTAGATGTCAATTTGCTGGTGTGTTTGGGATCATTTTAGTGTCGCGTTATTTAATTTCATTTCAGCTTAAGCTGCTGGATAGAAGGCCTCACATTTGTCTCAAGAATATCCTGGTATAAAGAGGAGTTCATCCTTGTCTTAAAGACTGCAAGTTTCCCAGGTCCCGTGCCTGCAAAACAATTCCAAATCATCCCCCCTTCACCACCCTGCTTGACAGTTGGTATCAGGCATTTGTGGTGACACGCTGTGTTTGGTTTTTGCCAAACATGGTGCTGTATATGATGAACAAACATTTCCACCTTGGTCTCATAAGTCCAAAGAATAGTTTTACAGAACTTTTGTTGTGCTGACATATTCTTTTTGTAGAGAAGGGCTTTTCCTAGCCACCATTCCATGAAAGCCATACTTGTTCAGTCTTTTTTGATTGTGCTGTCATTAAAATATACATTTGTTGTGCTTACAGAGATCTCTTATTATTAATATTTCTTTATATCTCTGACCATTAAATGGTCTGACTTTGGACTGAATTTGCTGGGACTTCCTATTCCTGAGACTATTGACAACTGTCTTGAAGGATCTTCATTTGTAAATAATCCTTCACACTGTAGAATAATTAATTAAAAAATTTTTGGAGATGGCCTTATAACCCTTCCCTGGTTGATGAGTAGCAACAGTTGCTTCTCTGAGGTCATGACTGATGTCCTTTCTTTTTGGAATGATGTAGATACACACCTGAGTGCTCCAGAACACCAAACTGCCAAAAGTTCTGTTTTTATAGAGGCAGTCACACTTCTTGATGATTAAATAATCTTGAGCATTTAATTTGTTATACCTAGCTGCTAATTACTCTCTTAACGGTTGTGGAAGTAGGAAGGGTATACTTATTTCTTCCCACCTGGTTTCAGAATGCTGGTTTCCTTTTTTGTGAAAAAACAAACAAACTACATATTGAGGTTATTTGTTTGTTTATAGAATTTGGCAAGGATCATGCAATTGTTATTTATAACAAATAATAATAAAAAAAAAAACAGAATTGAAGTTCTGTTCTTCTTAAATTATCAACTATACATTTTCCTAAACAGCCAGAAGCAATCAAATCTCTATTGAATGAGAATGAGTTGAATGTTTCAGTAAAACCAGATAACAGTTACCAGCTTAATTAAGACATTTGATACTTATAAGATAGAAGTAAAGTGATTATGAAGTAACTCTGAACTCCTCTATGTGCAGCAGGGAAAGTCCTTTTTTTTATTATTGACTACAGTCTCGTTTCTCAGTTGAAGCTCATTTAGGTAATAGTACAAGGAGAGCCTTAATTTATTTCAAAAACATTGCTAAGCTAAGAAATATAATCATACATTATGCAATTTTTTTTTTTGCCTTTTTTTTTTTGTATTGATTATAAAATACTGGGTGGCACAGTGGGTAGCATTGCTGTCTCACAGTCCCATGGTACCTGATTTGATCCTTGGATTACTGTTTGTATGGAGTTTTTCATGGTTTTTCTTCCAGGCTCTGAGTTTAGTAGCTTCTGAAATGATAATGACAGGAAATTGAAATGACAGTTTTATCTTCCCAAACAGAAATGTATGAGGTTTGATGTGGACTTGACGGTCTGGGCGGTGAAGCAGCAGATCCTTTGTACTTTGAGTCAAAGCTTAAAGGACGTGCTGAATTATGGCCTCTTCCAGCCAGCAAATAATGGCCGAGATGGAAAGTTCTTGGATGAAGAACGTCTGCTCAGTGAATATCCACAACCAACTAGTAAAAGCATCCCAACTCTGGAGGTAAAAAGGGAAAAGCTCAGTCTCTGTTTATAATGGTACAATATACACTACTGTATGCAAACTTGGACACTTTTGTTTTTTAGTTAATATACTTCCAGTGCATATATCCACTTCAAATTTATGCACATAATGTCAGATAATGAAAAAAGCATGCATTCATAAGCATAAACAAATATATGTTTAAAAAGCTAAATTAAAAAAATTAAATGATGAAAAATGTTCTTGTATAAATTTCATCTGGTATAATTATAAAAACTTCCTACCTTCCTCAAGAACAACAACTGTGCCAGGCAAGATTTCACAATGTACCCTAAGGAGGAAGGAAGCTAAAAAGAAAATGTCAGCAGATGCTCAAAAAAGTTGCAGGATGAACTGAAAGCAGCAGGAACAGCAGTTACACAGAAAACAATAAGCAATGAACTGCACCCAACAACAGCTTTGCAACAAAGTACCAATATTGTCCATTTGTGGTGTCCAAATACTTGTTTCCTTATCAATTTCATCTTTTTAAACATATCTCTGATTAAATTTGAAGTGGATATACAGTACTGTGCAAAAGTTTTAGGCACCCTATTTTGTTAATAACTTTGTTATAGATTTTTTATTATATGACTTCTACATTATCAGGTCAATACAAAAACATTTTAGATTCCCAAACATTAGTTTTCCAGCACAAAATTAAATGTTACAGAAAAATGTTTGTATGTTATTAAAGAAAGCAGCATATTACATAAGAGACCACTTTTCAGACAAAAAGTATAATGCTGGCTGCTGGATTTTGCTGAAGATATTAGACGCAAGTGTGACAGTCAAAGTCTCCAGAAGAACTGTGATTGGTTCTGCAAGATGCTCAATAAAACTTACCAGCTAATTTCATTATAAAACTAAACAAATTGTATCGGAGACTACTACTTTTATTTATTTATTTTTAATATTGACTTTGTTTCATTTACCACTGTTTACTGTTCTTTACTGCATTTTTTTTTAATGGAGAAACATTTAATTTCATTATTTTTAAGTCATCTTTGCTCCACAGCATTTCTTTGCATGTGCCTAAAACTTTTGCACAGTACTGTAATCAGTGGAAGTTTATTAAATAATGAAAGAAAAAAAAACAATACTTACCTGGAAGTATAGAGTATGTGGGGCAGTATATACTTACAGACTGTAGAGCAATTGTTGTATACTTACAGATAGCTATACGTTTAAAGTGCTTTACATCACTGGCCCAGACTGGAACAGCCTTTGCAACTTAAAATGGGTTGTGACACATTTGAGACTTAAAATAATATCCTAATAATACCATACTGCTCATGTAAGGAACGCTACTGGATGAGAGGAGGGAAAGGGGTGGGGTGGGATATTTTAATAATTTTGTTAGTGTTACTTCCTGATGTAGCAATTTTACATGAACTTTTTTTTTTTTTTTGCTGTAAACAATGCAGGGATTTACTTAAAATCAGTAAAAACTGTTATATGGGGCAGTGTGGCTTGGTGGTTAAGGCTCTGGGATACTAATTGTTGAAGCCCCAACAATGGTTCAAGCCCCAGCAATGCCAAGCTGCCACTCTTGGGCCCTTGAGCAAGGCCCTTAACCCTGTCTGCTCCAGGGGCGCTGTATCATGGCTGACCCTGTGCTCTGACCCCAACTTTCTAACATGCTGGGGTATGTGAAGAAAAGAATTTCACTGTGCATATGTATATGTGACCAATAAAGAATCATTATCATTATATAATAAGAAATAACTAGCCGGCTGATATAATTCAAATGTGTTTTCTATCATCTGTCTGCATTTAAATTATACTTCCACCAGCAAAAGGCCCTAATATAGAGCCCTGCAGCTACCAAACTACTAGGGTAGCTATAGTGTGTGCACAGATTGACAGATGGACTGGATCTTAATACCTTCAACACAACTGTAATGTTCTCTGGTTTCTTTTACAGTTTCGGTATAAAAGCAGAGTATACAAACAACCCAGTGTAGATGAGAAGCAAATTGCCAAATTACATACCAAGGTAAGTTAGCATACATGCTTCATGGCACTTTAAGACTATTTTACACCAGGAGCCATTCCTGCAATTCAGCAAAACTATTTTTGCCACTTGCCACAAACAGCATGCTAGTGGTGTCTAGTTCAAAAGATTGCATAATACCATAATGATGCTATGTTGCAGTCTAGGCCAATTGTCAAAAGGTCTATATTTCAATTTGTACTCATACTGCAGCAGTGGGAGTCCAAGCAGTTGGTCATAATTCCATTCTTCCAAATGGAAGTGTGACCTGCCACTGGGCATAGGAGTGAAGATCTTTTTGGGCTAATACATTTTATATAGTCATATGCAGTGGGAAAATATGTTTTATGTTATATTTATATCTCCCAGCTTGCAGTTTGCAGATATTTGCACATTGTAATTACTGACCCATAAAAAGAATATAAACTATTGCTCCATGTTTTATCTAGATGATGCTTGTGAGTCACAGTGTGAACTGAAAACCATCATGGTGTGGTTCCTGGCTTGCCATACGTAGCATGTGGCTTCTGGTTTAAAAATAGGCTTCACTATTCACATTTACTATCTCCCTGGGCTATAAATCAACTTTTTGACCATGTATCAGTGGTACTAGAAAACGTTGCAGGGATTGTTAATACTTCCTTCAATCAAGCTGTATAATTAATTGTTTTAACTGTGTAAACAAAAAAGACAAAACATCTTTTGTTTGCTGTTGGCAGATTATGTCTTGCTTTGACCAAAACACCAACTTTCAGTCTTGTTTATAAACTGTATAAAGGGAAATGTGGGTCAAGGTAAAGTAAAATTTCAAGATCAAGCAAATCCCTATGCTATTTACTGTAACTAGCACAACGAAACCACTACACCATTAAAAAAAACTCTCTTACAGCACACAGGGAAAACTGTATACAGTATTGTTCTAACATGTCATTGCCAGCAAAATTTATAAAATTTATATTAAAAAAAAAACTTTCAGGAATGAATGCAAATAATCAAACATAACTTTATCGTTTATTTACAATATATACAAATTACTCCATCACTGCAATCTCCAAGTGATTCCCACTGATATTATGTGATCACATGCATCATATGTGACCTTCATCTGCTTCCCTTCACTTCACTTCTTTCTCACTGTTTTTTTTAAATGTGTATGGGGAGCTGTTCTGTTACCTATTTATAACTGGCCCGAAAAATACAGGGAAAGTCTCTCTCTCTCTCTCTCTCTCTCTCTCTCTCTCTCTCTCTCTCTCTCTCCTTCATTAGGCCAATCTGAGGAAGTTTATGGATTACATCCAAAATCACCAGTCAGAGAAAATCTCTAAAATGTTGGATAAAGGACTTGACCCAAACTACCACGATTCAGAAACAGGAGGTACACCCCCTTCCACCTTCAAACACACACACACACACACACACACACACACACAGAATATAGAGTATTATTTTATTCACTACAGCAGGTCTTTAATGATAATTCTGCTACACAATGGCAGTATTGAATTTTCTATTCTGATGGGTCAGAGGGTATTGATTGCTTTTCTATAACAGCATGGATTTGACAAGTAGTACTATCCGCAAGGCAAATCACAATTGTATTATTGTGCTTGATCGAATACACCTCTGTTACTTTAGTAACAGTTAATTCTAAGTACACTTGATTAAAATTGTTGAGAATTTACTAGATTCCTGTAGGTTGAATGCTAATTGGGTATGCTGTGGTTCTGTGAACCCTGTATAACCACCACTGGTGGTGTATAACACATGAATAACCCCTTGTACATGTGCACACACATACTGAGATATTCCATTAAGGTCAAGTAGTAATGTATTATGCAGCATTTACAAGAAATACTACTGTCATACAACAATTATTTCTTTGAACCTTTTTGTCAAACCAGCCCAGGTTTTAAATTGTAATGAACTATATATAGCTTATATATGGCATTCACAGAACCACAGTTACTAATGTAAGTAGCATTTAATTTCACCCCTTCTAATAGCCAGGGACGGTGTATAATACCTGGATAGTGTCTGCCACTAGTGTGGCCTTTCTAGCTTTGCGCAGGTCGACGGATGTGAACCAATCCTGTGGCTGCATACTTTGAACAATATCTTTTACTCATAGCATGGAAGGGTCTTCAGGAACTAGTTAAAATTTCTCAAGTTTCGATGGAAACTGACATGTTTCTTTGGTGCAAGAAAGCAGAACCCTCTCTTTTGTCTACTGATCAATGTCATCTTTGCCCAAAAAGGACTGAGCTTCTTGTGACAGAGTACTGATTTTCTTGGCTTTTGAAAACAGTGAGATCTTGGATTGTGTAAAAGTGGGGGGACATTGCCAGAAGTTTAGTTTGTACACCAGCTGGTGTTATATAGGGCCCTCCTTACAAGGTAGATATAGTGTACTCAAATGCCAGAAGCCTGTAGGGTGTTCTCCAGTAGGGTGCTTGCCAGTGTACATATGACACATTTCTTTGTCTGGTGAAAACACAACCATCACCAGCAGGCACATATCCATTAGACAGGACACACGCCATGGAGCCCCGGTGCAGGTCAGTTGGGCGAACCAAGACTGGTAGAGTCTTTGTATGTCAACATCAGGATAACAAGTCAAGGAGCTATAAGTAGGATGAGCCTGTGAGTTACACAGCCTCAACTTCTGCTTCATTCATTTCAGATGAGCCACAAGTGCTACCAAGTCATTCATTTGTGACCTTCAGTCCCCAGTTACACTAGAAATGGATGTGTTGTATGTAGCTAACTAATTTCAGTAATATGTGATGATCTCTAATGTGATGATAATGCTAATCAAAGCCACAATATTCGCTTTCTGTTGCATTGAGGATTTTCAGATTAAAGTTACTTTCTCCTCTGATTCATCATACTGAGGCTTCTGAAGATTGTTCTTTTCTGTCAGAGTGAAAATAGAATATGGATATTTATTGACAAAGGCCACCTACAGTGCCCTCCAGTAATATTGGCACCCTTGGTAAATATGAGCAAAGAAGGCTGTGAAAAATTGTCTTTATGGTTTAACCTTTTGATCTTTTGTTCATAAAATTCACAAAAATGCTCTCATGGATATCAAACAATTGCAAACAAAACACAGGTTTACAGCTGCAACAAATAATCGATAAAATTGATAACAATCGATTATGAAAATCATTGTCAATCTCAATCGTTGGCATGGGGCACGTTTACTCACTACTTTACTTCTCTTCTGTAAACACGCTTCTGAGAGTAAATACTAAAGTTGTGTCCCAAATCACTTACACTATACACTGTGTTCTCTACTGTCTAGTGTATGACTTTTAAAAAACAGCCAACTAGGCTGTATCACTCAAGTCCACCGATTCATCACATTGAAATGAAAACCATTTACACCTTTGCATGTCCTGTTCTAACTGTCTCCTCGCATCTGAAGAAAGCAAGGAAACTCTCATTGCCAGTGTGTTGGCACTGAGCTGGACATCAGTGACAGCGGACATAATTTCTGTTTTGCTTTTGTGGTCCCTGAACAAAGTTTCGGCCATTGCAGTCATCGCTTCCTTCATCATGGCGCCATCAATGAACGGCTTCTTTTGTTTTGCCAAGATCAGCGCCACTTTAAATGATGCCTCTGTTACAGCATTTCCTGTCTTTATCGGTTTGGTGAATAAAGATTGTTGTTTTTGTAATGTTGCTTTCAGCTGCTTCACTTTTTCAGTTCGTAGCCCGCTACCCACAGGAAAGTCCCGTGTAAAGTTACCATGAACTTGAGTAAAATGGTGCTCAATATTGCATCGTTTTTTCGAGAACAACGCTAGCGCTGCAAATTAGGCACACACATCTTCCGCTTACATTGGTGAAGAAAAATTCACTCTCCCATTCCTCATGGAAATAGTATGTTTTCTTCCTTTTGTTTGGTGGAACACTGTCTTCACTCATCCTGAAGCAAACAAAATTTTCTAGCTAATACTATAACATAATATGAGAATGATGACGTGCTTGATTGAAACATTGGCATGATGACCAATGTCAAATAATACTACATTTTCAGTGGAGGGGGTGGGATAGGAAGTGGTATAGCCCACTCTGATTGGATGAAATGGGAAAGGTTTGCCAGAATGTCTTCACGTGCTACCTACAATCAGGCCACAAGCTACTGGTAGCTCACGAGCGACATGTTGGGGACACCTGCTGTAGCCAAACAACTATCTTTGAATTGTCTGTCCAGAGCACATTATTCCAAAAGGGCTGGTCTGTGTCTATATGCTCATTGTCAAACTGTAGTCTTGCAAAGGCTTTTTCAAAGCATTCCTCCCATGCAGGTCAAATTTGTGCAATCTCTTTCAGATTGTAGAAGCATGCACTTTGACACCATTGAGACCAGTTGACACCAACAAGACTTCTAGCTTCTTGGAGACTTCTTTTTAGACCAGATGATCTGCTCTTGGGCTGAATTTGCTGGCATGGCCAGTCCTGGACTAATTGACAGTCATTTGAAATCTGTAACATTTGTAGATTACTTTCCTTACAGAGGAATGATGTATTTCAAATAATCTTTTTAAATCCCTTGTCAGACTCATAGGCATCCACAACATTATTTCTGAAGGCCTTAAAGAACTCTTTATATTTTGGCATGATGACACCACACACTTCAATAACAAAGGGAACACCAGACACTATATATGAGAGGGGTATAAATAAGACAGGTTCCACCTGCACTCCCTAAGCAGGTTCTAATCATTGGCACCCAGTCTTGAACACCTGATTCTAATTGTATGGAGTTGAAGGTGTGATAAATGTAAGGGTGTACTTACTTTTTCCATACTTACTTTTTTTTTAAATTATGTTTTTTGTTCATTTAGATTGTGAAAATTACTACAAAATGTCAATTTTATGTGTTATTTGATAGAGTGTATCAACTTTATTAATAGGCACTGTTTCAAAGTGGATCAAATGTTTGCTTGTCCAGATATATCCATGGCCAACTATTTCCATGGGTTATGGCTTATTTTTTTCACATGACTGTATTTTGTTACCTACTTAAGAGTCTTGAAGCAAATATTAAAGTTCCTCTGTTTAATCATTTGAATTCAGGGGTGTGTGTGTGTGTGTGTGATTCCTGCACAGAGACGCCCCTGACGTCTGCTGCTCACTTGGAGAACATGGCTGATATCATTAAAGTGCTAAAGAATGGAGGAGCTCATCTGGACTTCAGAGCTAAAGATGGCATGACAGCCTTACACCGAGCAGCTCGCGCTAACAACAAGTACACACTAATGGTATGGAAGGGCAGAGACTGTGTTCAGAATGGATACTGTGTATACTGTATACACCATCATTATATACAGTATCTTTCCTATTCCTTGTAGTAGTATGCAATGTGAAAAAATATTCATTTGGTATATTATACAGTCATGTGACTCCCTGCCACTGTAATTCACTTATAGTGTAGCCAATACTGTTTCATTTTTGTATTTTTACAGAACCAAGGTTTTTGTGGTTAAAGATGCACAGAAAACCTTACTAGCACAGATGGCACAATTAACATAAATAAGTTTTCTCTCCTACATCAAGTGACTAACAGAGCAAAGACACTGAATAACAATATCAAGATATTTACCTTGTTCACACTTTGCTGTTTTTGGAGTTGAGTTAGAAGGAGTGAATATCAAAATATAGTATTCAGACCTCAGAATTACCTATGTAATTGCTATGTAATACCTATGCTCAGACAGTTGGAATCACCAGGCAGTTTTTTCCAAAATAGAGGCAAGGAAGTGTATCCAAGTAATTTGAGAAATGCTGACTAGAAAATCAAGTTAAGCAAGTGTGAATTTGGATAACGATCCCATTTCTCTGATGATACTGTATATGTTTTGAACTTAAGTGGCTGAATTGCCAGCTTAGAAAACGTCCAGTGGTTACTAAAAGCCGCATTTTTTGTGTGTGCGTGCGTTTGTTTGTTTGTTTGTTTGTTTGTTTGTTTGTTTATTTCTTTGTTGTTTATCTACGACTGAAATATCATGGGAAATTGGACAGGTTGGATTTAGATTATGTTTATAATTACATGGATGGTTAGTGACTGCACTGTTTGGAGTATTCAATTAAATTATGTCAGAGAGGGGCATGGACTCGCCTATTCATGGGATGAACTTCTACTCCTTCGTAACTCTATCCACTGCCAACTGAACCAATCTATCGTCACTTCACTTGATATAACATTAACATCTGCCTTAAAGAGGAAAAGAGGAAGGCAAGGAGGGGTGCGTTGCAGACTCAGAAGGTGTCCTTTTAAACCTCCACTACCCTAAATCATCCTTTCAAATGTTCATTCATTTTAAAACAAAAGGGACTTGTTGCATGCGAAATGTCTCATGGATGTATCGTTCAGGTAGGCATGTGTTTTCGCTTTGACAGAGTCCTAGCTGGATGAGTCTGTCCTGGATACCAAGGTTTTGATATCTTCCAGGCTGACAGAATCAGTAATTCGGGTAAAGAGCAGGGAGGTGGTGTGTGTATGTATATCAACTCGCGGTGGTGTACTAACATGAACGTACACGGGAAGACTTGTAATCTGGACCTGGAGCTGCTCACCCTGTCCGCCCGTGCCTTTTACCTCCCCAGGGAGATCTCGAATGTTGTGCTTAGCTATGTTTATGTTCCACAAAGAGCTAATGTCAAGGCAATGGCTGACCAGATAGTATATAATACACAGACTATGCTCAGCAAATACCCGGATGCTCCAGTACTACTTCTTGGTGATTTCAACAGCTGTCAGCTTGATTACTCATTGCCAGCCTTCAATCAATATGTAGATGTACCAACAAGATTAAATAAAACCCACCGCTAGGATTAGCGGATAATAATGTTATCCATTTTATTTCCTGTTTACAAACAACAGCTGAAACAATGCAAGCCGGTAATACACAGCGTCCCTCAATGGTCGGAGGATGCTATTGCATGCCTTCAAGGCTGCTTTGCGGGTACAGACTGGGAAGTCTTTGAGGGAGAGCTTGACGAACAGATTTCAGTTATTACTGATTACATTAAATTCTGTATGGATTCCTTGATACCGGTAAAGACTATCAGAACATACCCAAATTCAAAACCATGGATCAACTCATTGATAAAATCTCTTGCCTTTAAGTTGTCTTTAAGTTTTCTCTTTCAAGAAAACTTGCCTTTAAGCGGAAGGACTTTGCTGGTCTCAAAATTATACATCAGGACATTAAAACTGAAATCTTTAAGGCTAAAAATAAGTATAAAAACAAATTGGATCAGGACTCTGCAAATATAAACACCAAACAGGCTTTTCAGTGAGTCAGGTCTCTTGCTGGACAAGCAGTTAAACAGACTGTTTCTGTACCAGATCCCACCACCTTTGTTGATAATCTTAATCATTTCTATGCCCATTTTGATACCTCTAATTTTTCAGCAGAGTGTGATAGCTTTTTGGATTCTTTGCCTTCTCAAGAACTGGATTATAAGTCGCTTCTAACTAAGCAGGATGTCTATTTCCAGGTTATTAGATGCAAACTGAATAAGGCTCCTGGGCCAGATGGAATTCCAGGTCAGGTCTTGAAAAACTGCACTCTGAAATTAACCCCCATTCTTCATTTTCTTTTCCTTCGATCACTTTGTGCTTCAACAATACCGGTCACATGGAAAACATCAATTGTTATTCCTATTCCCAAAAAACTCATCCAAAAGAGTTAAATCACTACAGGCTGGCATCATTATCTTTGATCCTAATGAAATGCTTTGAGAAAATGGTTCAAAACATTATGCTTCCATATGTTTCACCCTTTTTAGATTGCCTCCAATTTGCATATAAGTGGAAGAGAGGTACAGAGGATGCAGTGGCTTGTCTCTTGCACTGTCTACTTCAACACCTGGATATTCCTGGAAATTATGCCAGGCTTCTTTTCATTGACTTTAGCTCTGCCTTTAACTCAATTCAGCATCATCAGGTAATCAAGAAACGACAGTGTCTGCAAGTTCCATCACCACTAGTACACTGGATTTATAATTTCCTTTGTAATAGACCACATGTGGTAAAAGTGGACAATGCATTATCGCCCATTATTTTTTTCAACACTGGCCCCCTCAGGGATGTGTACTTAGTCCACTCCTTTGTATTCTCTATAAAAAATGACTGTCATGGTCCACTCACGGTTCGATGGCCCCGTCTGTGCAGAGTTTGCATGTTCTCCCCATGCTGCGGGGGTTTCCTCTGGGTACTCCGGTTTCCTCCCCAAGTCCAAAGACATGCATGGTAGGCGGATTGGCGTTTCCAAAGTGTCCATAGTGTATGAATGGGTGTATGAATGGCTGTGTGAATGTGTATGTGATTGTGCCCTGCAATGGATTGGCACCCTGTCCAGTGTGTACCCCTCCTTATGCCCAATGCTCCCTGGGATAGGCTCCAGGTTTCCCCATGACCCTGAGAAGTATAAGCGGTATAGAAGATGGATGGATGGATGGATGGATTCTTTTTTTGGATTATCAACGCTCCATAGCACATTTTAGTACATGGTGTGATGATAACTTTCTCCATCTTAATATCGAAAAGAATAAGGAACTGGTTTTTAGCTCTTCCAAAACACTGACCCATCCTTCCAGTATTATCATTAATGGAGAGATGGTTGAAAGGGTGGAGCATTTCAGATATCTGGACATTACATTGGATAAACATCTCAACTTCAATCATCACTCTCTAGGTATTTACAAATGCTGTCAACAGAGACTGACAGTTATTCATAAACTTAAACATCTGTCTGTTCAGCCTAGACTGCTTCTTCTTCTGTATCAAAGTATTATTGAGCTGATTCTCATGTATGGTGCCATTTGTTTCTTCCAGTTACCAATAAGAACAAACTCTTAAAGATAACTAATTTAGTGAGAAAAACTATTGGTATTCCCACCTTAATTTATCAGACTGTCATTTCATATACGTTCCGGAAGGCACAGAAAATGTTAAATGATCCAGACCACCCACTTTATAAACATTTCAACCCCCTTAATTCTGGCCGCAGGTATAGACTGCCTATGTGCAGAAAGGCTAGCTATGGTAGGAGTTTTGTTCCTATGGCAATATGAGTGTTAAACACATAGGTAATCAGACATTGTGATGCCTTCTTATGCTCTGGCATTTGTTGTATGATCCTGATGTTTTTTTTTGTCCCCTTCTCCCCTCTATGTTTGTGATTGTTTTGCTGGTTAACATGTATGGTGTTGTCGTGTTTATGTTGTTCTACACATCCACGGTGGAAACAAATTTCCTCTTTGAGGACAAATAAATTATCTACCTATGTATTTTTCCATTTCCTGCAACATTTAAAACTTATTACATTATAACTCTATTCTTTACACAGTGGCAGAATTCTTACTCTCAGTTGTGGGCAATATGAGCACACACAAACTTCTTATTTTTAAAGAACAATGCTTATAGGCATTAACAACATTAAGTGTGACAATGTATTTTGAAACCAAAACATAGCTTTGCTGGCAATGTTATTATTGCTGATAACTGATTAGGAATCTTAATAATGAATCAAATTTAATCTCCAACAATATTATTCCCAGGCCTACTACATATCTCCTGAATTTTTAATGTCCACTATTATATCTACTTACTTGTCATCTGACCTGTCTTCATCCTCTCTCTTGCTGGTTTTAGTATATCCATGGTCATCTGAAGTAAATAAATGAAACCAAATCTAAGCTTAAGTGAGTTATTTGTTTGAAATGTTTTGTCTTTAGTTTAATTGACAGCCTCATGACCTTGTTACACAGTCATGTACTCTGTATTCAGCCTTAAAACGGCAAAACAGATCACTTCAAGATTTTTTCTGTACTGCTCTGTATCTTTATCGCTTATATATATATATATATATATATATATATATATATATATATATATATATAATTATATTACTTATTTTTACACCTTGCTTCACTTTATAATTAAAGTTTAATTCGTTTTTTTTTAATCAAGTTTTGAGCCCACTAAAGCTTTCCTTTTACATATTATGACTAGGTTGCATTTTGGAATGCATTAGTACATAATTTGTGTATCTTTGCCATATTATAAGTATTCATGTTGTTCACATACATGTATGATTAGTATGCAGAATATGCATTTCAAGCATAGCCAGAGAAAGATGGAGGTGTGATTGTGGTATAAAAAAGATTCCCTAAAATAATGCAAGTGTTAACACAGTATTACTTTCTCATCAGACTCTGCTGGAGTTGGGGGCATCCCCAGATTATAAGGACAGTCGTGGTTTGTCGGCACTGTATCACACAGCCATGGTGGGTGGCGACTCAGGCTGCTGCGAGCTCCTTCTTCACGAGCATGCCAGCATCACCTGCCAGGATGAGAACGGCTGGCATGAAGTTCATCAGGTGACCTTTGACCTCTAGTATAGTGTAATCAGAGTCCAATAATAAGAACTGTTTTTATTCTTTTTTATTTATTTATTTATTGTTTTTTATCAGTCTCTCAGATTATATTTTCAGTCCTACTTTACTAATATGTATGTGTGAAGTGTAGTGCTTGTAAGGGGCCAAAATATTTTCTAAAGCATAAAGGTTATTAAAACCACACAAAAAGAACCACACCACACAAAGGCAAGCAATGAAACAAAAGCATTTTCTCATCACTTTGCTAGGTATCTTATTTTAGAAAGTTAATTCGTTTAGGGTCAATCTTCTCTCTGCCAGAGCACATTAACCCTGATTACTGCATGCAATAAAGCTGAACACTGCAGCACTGCAGGGCAAAGAAAAGTCAAGTCTCAAGTCTCAAGGGTGTGGTGGGGTGGAGAAAATATGATAAATAAAATTACAGAATGTCCATATAATTATATTAGCAAGTGCAACTCAAGCGTGCATTTTGGGTGATTGATAGAAGTAAGCACAGTGATGGCTCCAAATGTGCCATTTAATCATTTAAAGCATGATCTAATATCAACCAGTCTTGTCATATTAACACTGCCATAAAATACTTTTATGACAGTTCCACTGAGATTGATTAAAATACCATGTTAGTAAATAAAACCAAAGGTTCACACTTCTAGAAAGCAAATGTGAATAGGATATGATTTATCAAGTTCTTCATGTGCGTGAGGATGTTTACGCACACTCTTGAGCATGCATATGCAGTAACCTAGTGGTAGTGGTAAAACTGATTATGAGTCACTTTCATTCCACTTGTTGTCAGTCATACCTTCATCAGCATAACTGACAATATAATTACTGATTTTGACGCTCACAGCAATTTGCAGCTAAGTAACACCAAGTAATTGTAAAGTAAACTTGTATTAAAGGCACATCTAACTCTTTATTGAGATGAGATTTATTGAGTGGCTCATCAGTCAAATTTGTTTGCTCCAGTGAAGTATTAGTTGATCTCTATATTAGGGATTTTAGACACAGGCATATTCCACTTAACAGTTGGAGACAGGTCTGGCATTTCCCAACTAAATGTAGAATGAGTTGAATAACTAAATAGTCGAACGTGCTAACCACTAAACCACCGGGCACCCAAAAATGTTAAGATATATTAAAAAAGTAGACACGTTTGTCTTTTCTTTTTTTTCTCAGTCTATTTTATGGAGAAACAAGTTGACAGTGGTGCACATTTCTGATTTGCAATGTCCATCTATACACAGATATTATACCTGGCAACCCTGCTCATGGAACAAAGATCCAGTTCACTAAAATCATATGAACTGGAGATGCATTATTTGTTTGTGGAGTGGTTTACTCCAGTAGCCTGAACTAATTACTGCTTTACTGAGCTCCAAAATAAAACCATATTTGTGCCATATTTCTGGACAAACAATAGAAATGCTTTTATTTATAGAACTGCAACTCCATATAGCCCATGAAGACAGCAGTCTGTGCACAGGGAAGGATTTATCTCCTGGGGTCTCCATCAAATTAATAAAAAAGAATTCTAACTTGAATATTTATTGCACATGTTTTTCATCATTCTTAAATGATCATTCTTCATTGTTACTAAAATAATAATTTCCTGGAAAATCCTACATTAGTTGTAATGAAATGCCCTTCTGAAAGGACCCCAAAAGCACTCCAAGAATAGTATAGAATAGTATAGAATATTCTGATAGCATGTTCAGCTAACTTACCTGTTCTTTCTTGAATGTAACAAACCCACAAATTAAAGTAAAGCTGATGAAATATTATTACATGACTATTGTTTTCAATTGTAAATAACAGTTTCTTAATTTGAGAAAGACATTGTTGTGTGTGAATGATGCCAGAATGCCAGTATTGGAAAGCTAAGGTGTTGAGTGTGTGTGTGTGTGTGTGTGTGTGTGTGTGTGTGTGTGTGTGTGTGTGTGTGTGTGTGTCTGAACCTTTATATTCACTAAATGTTGATGCCTTGAAGCTGATAACCTTTCCGTGTGAGATGTCAGTCATATCACATATCTGTTTGATTTCCTTCCTATTGTGTCTATTGGCACATGTGTGTGTGTGTGTGTGTGTGTGTGTGTGTGTGTGTGTGAGAGAGAGAGAGAGAGAGAGAGAGAGAGAGAGCTCAGTAAATAGTCATATCCAGACCAATTTTGTAAGTGAGACCTCTAGCTATGATTGGACAGTCTGGCAGTTATTATCACTATACTGTATGTTGCCAAGAACCCTGAAAGTGGCCACTTCACAGACACTGCAAATGACCAGTCACAGACTATTTGTTTTTGTATGATTTGTTGGGGGAGACGGTTGTAAAAACGTTGCAAATACAACCTGGAAGCAGCATGGTTTACTGTACTTCTTACAGACCACATTTATACAGTAACTGAGTCTAATGTTTACAGATCTAGGATACTCTAAACCTCGCAAAACTTTCTGAGACAGTCTAGCTCTCTTAAACGCTCATTGCTATCACTTGCTATCATTTGCTCACTCAGAGTAAAATAAGCCCAAGCGCAATGGACAAAAATTCACCCATTAAAGATTTTTATATTAAAGATGGAGTAGCAAAGAGGAAGGTTTCTACTGCACTTTTACTGAAATGTGGTGAGCTGTGTGAGTACACACACCTAGTTACACTCTGTTCATCTGCACTTAAGGAATAACCCAGTCTCAGTCTCATGTACAGTGCCCTCCACTAATATTGGCACCCTTGGTAAATATGAGCAAAGAAGGCTGTGAAAAAATGTCTTTATTGTTTAACCTTTCGATCCATTGTTCAAACGATTCACAAAAATACTCTGCTCTCATGTATATCAAACAATTGCAAACAAAACACAGGTTTATCCAATATATCTTTGTTAAATATAGGTGTGAAACAATTATTGGCACCCCTATGAATTCATATCACAATGGACCAATAAAAGCGGCAAATATAACTGACACAGTTTTAATAGTTTTGGGAAGCTATGTGTCAGACGATCTGTGGGTGGAGTGCTTGAGTCTTACAGTAAATCCAGCCTGACATTTAGAGATTTACTATTCTAACACTGCTGCCTTGTCAGTGTACAAATGTACTGCAGCAGACATATTATTTTTGTATAACAACATAGTCTAGGGTGTGTTAATTCTGCTTATACCACAGCGATTGGACAATTACAATTTTTTATTTATTAATGAGCAACACGCCATGCCTTGTCCGAGAGAAACGTTCTTGTTCTCACTTATGTTATAGCTGTGATAAACATTCATCCCCTCAAAATCCTCTCTCTCTCTCTCTCTCTCTCTCTCTCTCTGTTACAAAGCACTTACAACTGAGACTCCTTCCACAAATGTTAAATAAATGTCACCAGAAAAGTCACTGCATAAACAATTATACATTTACCTTGTTTTTTAAAAAATCTGTTTATTATTAGTCTTAGTCTTAGATGATATGACCCATCCACCATACAAGTCCCTGTAGATGAGCAGTTACTATAGAAACAATAATGTATTAAAAACGAGCACATTAATATAACCCTACCGTTCATGTTACAGCCAGAAATACTGTCTGAACTGTGCTGTTATACACAAACTATTTACACCTTCTGACCAATTATATTTGAGAATTCAACCACACTGTGGTATAAAATACAATAACATATATATCAGCACCCAGATGAATCTGTCTGAGCTGATAAATGTCACACCTTTTATTGGACAGCTGATGAATTTGCCCATAATCTGGAACTGACAACATGTCAGAGTAATAAATGGAGATATAGTTTAATATTTTACAAAGTCATGCTGCCATCTGGTGGCCATGATTTTGTGACCTCGTGTATATTGCAGACATTTGCTGGCCATTTTATTTTGTATAAGTAAAATGTAGGTCACTCAGCAACCATTTACTGCAGCTGTGTATGAACAGGACTATCAGTAGACCACCACTGAAAAGATATTTGGGTGATGGATCATTCTTACCACAGCAGTGACACTGACATGGTAGTATTTACAGGTGCATCTCAAAAAATTGAATACCGTGGAAAAGTTAGTTTTTTTCCATAATTTAATTCAGAAAGTGAAACTTTCATATATGTTAGATTCATTACAAATAAAGTGAAATATTTCAGGTCTTTTTTTGTTTTAATCTTGATGATTTCATCTTACAGCTCATGGGAATCAAAAATCCAGTAGCTCAAAATATTAGAATACAGAATTTATAATACAGAAATGTCGACCTGAGAAGAGCTCTAATCAGCTAATTAACTCACAACACCTGCAAAGGTTTCCTGAGCCTTTAATCTCTCAGTCTGGTTCAGTACACAACCTCAATCATGGGGAAGATGAAAGTAAATTTTGCATTTCATTTGGAAATCAAGGTCCCAGAGTCTGGAGGAAGAGTGGAGAGGAACAGAATCCAAGTTGCTTGAAGTTTGAAGTCCAGTGTGAAGTTTCCACAGTAGGTGATGATTTTGGGTGCCATGTCATCTGCTGGTGTTGGTCCACTGTGTTTTCTCAAGTCGAGAGTCTACCAGGAGCTTTTAGAGTACTTCATGCTTCCATCTGCTGACAAGCTTTATGGAGATGCTGATTTCATTTTCCAGCAGGACTTGGCACCTGCCTGCAGTGCCAAAACTACTAGTAACTGGTTTGCTGACCATGGTATTACTTTGCTTGATTGGCCAGCCAACACGCTTGACCTGAACCCCATAGAGAATCTATGAGAGACACCAGACACAACAATACAGACGAGCTGAAGGCTGCTATCAAAGCAACCTGAGCTTCCAGAACACCTCAGCAGTGCCACAGGCTGATTGCCTCCAAGCCACAAAAGCAGTCCAGACCAAGTATTGAGTGCATAAATTAACATACCTTTCAGAAGGTCGACATTTCTGTATTATAAATTCTTTAATCTAATATTTTGAGATACTGGATTATTTCTTTCCATGAGCTATAAGCCGTAATCATCAATATTCAAACAAAAAAGGCTTGACATATTTCACTTTATGTGAAATGAATCTAGAATATATGAAAGTTCCACTTTTTTAATTAAATTATGGGAAAAATTAACTTTTCCACGATATTCAAATTTTTTGAGATGCACCTGTATATTATGTGCACCTGATAAAGTGGCAAGTCTGTGGCAAGGCTTAAAATCTTGTCACTGTATGATATGATCTGTAAATGTTGAACTCTGTGTGTGTGTGTGTGTGTGTGTGTGTGTGTGTGTGTGTGTGTGTGCATGCAGGCTTGTCGACACGGTCATGTCCAGCATCTTGAGCATCTCCTGTTTTATGGAGCTGATATGAGCGCCCAGAATGCATCGGGAAACACGGCGATGCACATTTGTGCTCTCTACAACCAGGTGTGTGGTGGCTGTTTTTTTACTATCGAAAGTAAGGAACTCGCTTACATTTCTTCCATTATATTTTACCCTTTTATGTGTTCCTCCAGGATAAATGTGCTCGTGTGCTGCTTGTTCGGGGAGCTGATAAAGAGGTGAAGAACTACAATAGCCAAACTCCATTTCAGGTTGGTCTATTTCCTGTTATCTGTTTTTCACTTCCTGTTCCTGTAGAAAGTGTAAAGATGTATTTCGTTCCTGGGCTGGTATGTATAAAGCCACTCAGACTAAAATAAGTCTAAGAATAAGAGTAATGGACAAAAAAAATCACCCATTAAAGAGTTTTATATTAGAGATGGAGCAGCAAAAGGGAAGGTTTCTGCTGCACTTTTACTGAAATGTGGTGAGCTGTGTGAGTACACACACCTAGTTACACTCTGCTCATCTGCACTTACAGTACATTAAGGATTTAACATCATATTCATGCAACAAAGCAAAAATAATAAGGAATAACCCAGGCTCAGTCTCATGTCCTGTGTAGGACAAGTGGTATGGAAAATGGATGGATGCATAAATAACTGTAATAATAAATTACAAATATTATATAAAGTATAATATTTTAAAATAATAATAACAATATAATAATACATTAAAAACCAAGATTTAATGCAAAAGACAATGAATGCATGGTGAACGCACTAAAAGTTTCATCCTCTTCCATGTTGTTTACTATAGAATACTGTCCCTAATGTTGTATGATAACACACACACACACACACACACACACACACACACACACACACATTCAAACCCAGCCCAAACAGAAAATATATTGTATGAATTGTGTGTTCTGGGTGCACACAGTATGGAATTTTCCAGATGAAGGCATTTGTTTCTGTTGAAATTCCCTTGTTTCTTTTCTGAATTCTTGAACCTCAATGAACTCTGCTAAAATACTGTGTGTCAGGTGGCCATCATCGCAGGAAATTTTGAGCTTGCTGAGCTGATCAAGAACCACAGAGAGAGTGACGTAGGTGAGAGTCTTACACACAGGCACACACACACACACACACACACACACACACGCACACACACACACACACACACAAATTGTGAAAGACCTTATACTTACTGTATTTGAATATAATTTTTAAATAATTGATCGCAGTGATGTAAACTTACAATACTGCTTTTTTGTGATGAAGTCTCAGTCTTCAGCATTAATACACTCATTTACAGATTGTGAAATGATTCTGACACTGAGAGTCAAATTTTTGTCAAACTCAACACGTGCAAAAACAAATGACGCGTCACTGGTCACACACTATTATATACATTATGTACATTAACTATTTTATGGTATTGTATGTGCAACAAGAAAAGATATAAATGTAACAAGACAGAGATTCACTTTTCTGGGGGATTTATTAAAACAATAATTAAAGTCACAATAAACGGAACTGAATTAAGGGCCCAGCATGAACACAGTACAAGACTATCTCTCAAACCTTGAAGGCAATCAACAGAAACAGATGGAAAACTAACAATAATCAGAAATGACAGAAATACATACATTAAAAAAAAAAAATTCAAAAAAACAGATTCAAAGTGAGAACAATAACCAACACTATAGCAGGCTAGAATAAATAAAATTATTATGACATTAAGTAATAATCAATAATCCCGTCAAAAATCATCGGCAAGGAAATGGCAGAAATCCTGTGGTCTGTATTGAGGAGGAAAGTCCACAAGCACGAATGAAAGAATATAAAGGATCACAATTGATGGAGGGGTGAACCAAGATCCTTCTACAAGGAAGAGATTCAGTGCCATTATCCTCTCCAAGGCAGACATCACAAAATATTAACTTTAAGGCTGTTGAGAAGTTTGAAACCAATGTTGAAAGTCAAAATAAAAGTAAAAAGTTTAAATAAAACAATATAATGTCTCTGTACGCTTGGGCTCAAAGTATCAATTACTGCCCAAGTTAATTTTTCGATATATTTTTGTTTTTTGCTCATTTTTACGAAGGCCGGCAATAATTCTGAAAGGTACACGATTTATATTTCTATGCAATTTAAGGGTGAAAGAATGAAAGTAAGTATGTCTGAGTATGTGTGTGTGTATGTGTGTGTGTGTGTTATTGAATTACTGTTCTTATTTATCTTAGAACTTCTGAAATCCACCAGGTGACACTAACTGAGAGAGAGAGAGAGAGAGAGAGAGAGAGAGAGAGAGAGAGGAAGAAGAGGATCTATTGTTGTATTATTTATTCCAAGTGTGATAGATAGATAGACAGACAGACAGACAGAGACAGACAGATTGATGGATGGATGGATGGATGGATGGATAGATAGATAGATAGATAGATAGATAGATAGATAGATAGATAGATAGATAGATGAATGGATGGATGGATGGATGGATGGATGTAAAAGAAAGAAAGAAATAAGGCACAGTTAATCCGAGCTTCACAGCTGTCCAGCAGGCGGAATGAGACAAGCTGCAGTTTAAGAGGTTTACATTCTGATCAGGCAGCATCATGGACACAAAATCGGACATCAGGAACTCCAGATGCATCCGAACTGTCCATTTACTCCTCCTTTATCCCCTTTGCTCCCTTCTTTCCTATTTATTACCCTATTTCCTTGTTTGATCTGGGAATGTACGGTAATCGGCATGGGTTCCTCGTGCTGCACAGAAAAAGGTGCGTTCAAGGATTACTACAATGTTTTGTTGAAATGTTATTTCTTAAAATCCCGTAGCTGTTTTTAATTCACTGAAGAAACTCGTTCATTAAACCTCTAACTGGCTGAGGTGTATTCTTATTAATTAAAAAAAAATACTTAATGAATAATGTGTTTTAGGAGTTCCTGCATGTTACTCTTTTAATAGAATATACCATATGCCATTTTGAATGATCCAGGCTATTAGTAAGCATTAAAAGTATAGTTCAGCCAAAAATGAAATGTTCCCTTTACTACTGTAGATTAATATGGAGGGGGTTTGTTTTTCAGTAGATGTTCACATAGGTCATCTAAACTGTTCCACATGATTCATGACACAATGCAAATTAAAATCATCGTACATGTGAAAGAACAGGTGCAGTGAGGTTTTATTTGTGATTATGCATAAATCTGAGTGCTGTACCAGGAGCTGGTTTTATTTAATAATTTATTAAAAACTAACCTGATCATTTAAAGTGATCTTTATTACTGAAGAATCTATTATTTAACTTTGAGCCACAATTAACTCACAAGTTTAGCTATGTGAGAAATTCCTGTATGGAACTGTAATGTGTCTCATTATGTCCGTATTTAGCAACATTAGTTAAGATGACCAGCTCCTTATGCCTTTATGCTAATGTTGACTGTTAAGTAGTAAGCTTAGATAATGTTACCTCTCCAGCTACAGAATATTAGCCAAGTTTGCTAACAAGGAAGCTAATGTTAGTCTACATATTGTGTAATTAAAAGCAAGCTAGATAACATCAGGTTATTAAATTGTGTAAACAACTAGCAGTAGTTCAGTATCATGCTAGCTACTGTTAGGCTATTGTATTGTCTAATCCAGTAGCCACAGTCATTAGCAAGCTAACTAGCTTTAAGCTTACTATAGTGTAAACCAGTCCCAGACTGGTGTGATAAAGAGTGGGATTGGCAATGTGATTGTGTGCAGTTGGTATATAATTCTATTCTCACCTGGGTGCAAATAGCCTCTGCTTTGATCTCACAGTTACCTTCAGCACTGCTTTTATAATTGTTATATGCTATTGTGTATAAAGACAATCACACTAATAAATCATTATTTAAAAAAATTAAGCCGAAAGTAAATGATTTGGTACGAGAGATACGAGAGATATACTGTATAACTCAGAAAGATTGATACTGAGAGATTAAAAAATTAAAAGAGAGGAGGAAAAGGAAAGGAAGAATGAAAGAAAGATGAAACACAGTAATGCACACATGCTGAAAGAATCCATGTGAATGGATGAGTGAGAAGTGAGAAGCGATGGTCAGAGTCATTGAGAGAGAGAGAGAGAGAGAGAGAGAGAGAGAGAGAGAGAGCGAGAGAGTTGGGGGCAGGGTGGAGGGTCCAGTGTGAATCTTTTCCAGTTTATTGCCAGCTCTAGACAAATCATGATCTGTGATCACTGTCTCTCACTCTCACACTTTCTACTGCTGTTTTATTTTTCATTTCCTAATTGAGGAAACATCATATTCTGACTATTTCTGGAGAATATATCGGTCAGTGAAAGCTAGTGGAGTAAAAATGAAATCTTTTCTGTGTGCCTTAAAGAAGGAAGGTAAGGGAATGCTTTAACACTTTTAACAACATTACAACATCAGTCACTGTATCATTCTGTTCTCTATACTTGTGACCTACAGTGGGTCTTTCTCTTAGCTTATTCTCATTGGCTTTTAGCCTTTACCTATTGCCACCTCTGCTGTCTGCTCTTATAGTCCTGTAATGTCAAGCACCCGATGCTTACTCAATTAGTATGCTACTCTTAATGTATGTAATGTATCATCTCTACTGCTTGCAGTCGATAAGTAGACACTGTTTTTACTTATATGGAAGAATGATGGGAATTGTGTAATGTGTCAAATGTTGTAATTCTGTTCCTGCACACAGACCAAATCTTAGTATTAATTTTCATTTAAATAAAGTATTAACTGTAACCATTTACAGATCACTCTTGGCTTTAAAGGGTCAAATTTACACAATTCCTCTTTACTGTACCCAATCACATGTAGTCATTCAGCCTAGACGAATATAGTGTCTGAAGTTGTTTCTTTAGATTTGCATTGAAGTCATCTAATCTTCACTTGTCCAGTTCTGGTGCACCTGTGCCCACTGTGGCCTCAGATTCCTGTGCTTGGTTGTCTGCTCAACACGGTTGTAAAGAGTGGTTGTTTGAGTTACCTTAACCTTCCTGTCTGAAACTGAAACCAGACTAGCTGACCATTTTCTTATGACTACTCTCATCAGCAAGGCATTACCACCTTCAGAACTTCTGCTCACTGGATTGTTGTTGTTGTTGTTGTTGTTAATTGCACCATGAGCTCCACACTATATATATATATATATATATATATATACATATATATATATATATATATATATATATATATATATATATATATATATATATATATATATATATATATATAAAAGACTGTAGATTTTCCAATAATATACAGTAATGGGCAAACTGGGTTGCCAGTAATGTATTGTAAAATTTACAGTAAACAACTGTAAAACATATTTACTGTAATGCACTATAATATCTTACATGGTACACAGTAAAAGAACACAGTACATTTGCTGTTTTGGCTGATGCAGGATACAACTAAGCAATGCTGCAATTTGAACACACAACCTTCTGAACTGAAACACAAAGCCTAAACCACTAAGCCCCTACAGGTCCATCCATCTTCAACCGCTTACTCCGTTTCAGGGTCACGGGAAACCTGGAGCCTATCCCAGGAAGCATCGGGCACAATCACATACACACCCATTCATACACTACGCCAATCAGCCTACCATGCATGTCTGTGGACTGGGGGTTTAAACCAGAGAAACGGGGAGAACATGCAAACTGCACACACACACGGCACCGGCGGGAATCGAACCCCGGACCCTGGAGGCGTGAGGCAAACGTGCTAACCACTAAGCCACCGTGCGCCCCACCACATGTCACTCAACTAAATAACTTTTAGTGGAGTTAATTCAGAGGTATGAGTGGTTCAATCAATGCACACTAGCTTGTTGTGGTGGCTCAGTGGTTAGGTCTTTGATTACAGATCAGAAGGTTGTGTGTTCAAATCCCAGCATTGCCAAACTGCCATGGTTGGGTCTTAGAGCACAACCCTTCAGCTCACGTGTATCCTGCATTGAGCAAGTGTACTAGATTGTGTTATTTTACACTATGTAAGATTTTACAGTATTTTACAGTAAATATGTTTTCCAGTTGTTTACTGTAAATTTTGCAGCACTTTACTGGCAACCCAGGTTTTTGAAATACTCAAACCAGCCACCAACAATTTTCCCCCTAATTCTGAAGTGGGGTATGAACATTAACTGAAGCTCTTGACCAGTATTCACATGATTTTATGCATTGTACTACTGCCACATGATTGGCTGATTAGATAACCTTCAAACTTTCCAGCTTCACTTACTTGTTGGTTATTTTAGACTCAGAGCTCTAGTACAGAACTAAAGACTCAAACTTCAGACATCAAACATACCTTTGGGAATGGTGTAGATTAAATTTATGACTGAAAGATCACTTTAATTCCTGCTGTCTGATGGGAAATAAATGCAAGCGCATAGGTCAGTAACTTGTCATTCATGCCTGATGAAAACCTCATCAGAGTTTGGGCGATTAATGAAGTTAATGATGAAGGCAAAGAGTTCTGGGGCAAATGTCCACTCACTCTGTAATGAAAAAGTTATAAGTGAGTGTGTGGGGATTAATTGTGTTAAATGACCACAGCTTGTAAGGTGTACTCTGCTGCCTTAACCTTTAACTATCTATTAGAGGTGTAAGGATACACAAAATTTGATTATTTTCTCACCCAGTGATTGTTTCTCCACAATAAATATATCTGAGTTTGTGATGTCTCACAGCTAAAATGGTAGTTCAGATCAGCCCTGTGGTCATGAAGACCAAGTAACTGCCCAAGAAGCTTTGAGACGGAGAAGGTTATTAAAACATTGACAAAACTTTAAAACTTCTTTGGACCATTTCGAAATCCATTGTAACAAAGTGGATAATTTTTTGGCACAACCCAGTACAACCCAGATCAGGTCAAACTGAGTGCTCAGACAAGAAGGGCAATTCTCAGAGAAGTGTATGTAGATACAGCTACAGCACTGAACTAGTTACAGAGATTACTGGCTGAAAAAGGAGAACCTATGCAGACCTCAACAATATCATCAGCTCTTCACCGATCCAGCCTCTATAAGAGAGTGGCCAGTAGCAAGCCATTTCTGAGAAAGGCCATGCAAATCTTAGAGCTTTTGGGAAAAGAGTTTTTGGTTTGTTGAGACTAAAGTTGTCATTTGTTTAGTGCAAACCAAATACAGCCCAGCACCCAGGTAACACCGCGCTACAATCAAGCACGGTGGTGGTAGCATCATGCTCTTGCCTTCAGCAGGAGGAACTGGAAAGCTCGCTGCCATCACAGGCAACATGGATGAAGCCAAATATAAGCAACTTATTGAGGTGACATTTTTCAGTCAGCCAGACATCTGCATTTAAGGCAAAAATATATATTCTGACAAGGCAGTGAGCCAAAGCACTTTGGGGGGGGGGGGGGAGGTTTGTGTTTTGAAATGGCTGAGTCAAAGCTCAGACTCCAATTGAAAATCTGTGGCATGACCTGAAAATTTCTGTCCACCAGCATTCTCCATCTAATTATGCAGACTTGTGGATAATTTGCATTGACAAATAATAATAATTTTAAAAAATCAGAATGTGCAACGCATATAGAGACACATCTGAGACAACTTCAATCTGTAATTGCAGCAAAAGGACAATTGACATCTTATCTTCCAATACTTAATTTTATTTATATGATATGATATGCTTAAATTTGATGTTGCAATACAGCAAAAAGAGAAATAATCATTTTGGGTGAAAACTTTCCGGAGGCACTGTATGCCATAAGTTTCTATAATAAACATTAAAACAATAATTATAATTATTGTATAATTAATAATTATACAATAATTAAAAATTAATGACAGTGTTCAGGTACTGTTTGCATGATCCATTCAGACTCTTAGCAGCACATATCAAAACAAAAGCTGTACATTAGAATGTAACAAATTTAAACATGGCTACTTAAAGATAAGTTCTCTGGCCACACTTGTGCAGGTTTGTGAAGTCTCAGCAAAATTTCCACCCTAACTACATCTCAAAAACTGCAAAATAAATAAATAAATAAATAATGAAATAATTAAATTAGCCCAAAAAGTTCAAGCATTGGAAATGGGAGACACATTTTTCATGGAACCAACTTCCCTTAATCTTGCTTGTGTAACTCTCAACAGGGTATGTCTGAAGTCATGCAGCTCTCTTTAGAGCAAACCGGTTTTTGAATCTTGCCTACTCCACTATACTGAGTCGAAAGTCGTATGTCATTACAGACAGTAACGAGTCCAGGAACTTTGTCTTTTGACTGTTACAGAAGTACAGAGAACCCTCTCATTACTGCAAAACTGCACTTTTTCCATGGCACATTTCAAGGGACTTTCAATCCTTTTTAACAAAATATCAGCTGGATGAAAGCATTTATGAGCACAAATTTGACCATTCTAGTAAAGATAACAGTAAATATATTTGTATTGTGTGTGTGTGGCTATATATAATGGGAAGGTTGATCAAGGTAGTAAGTGTGTGAGCGCATCACTCCATTGCAGATGATCAGACCGGATGTGGTGGTTAATCCAAAAATTGTGGGCATAGGCCAAGCAGTTGAAGGTGCCGTAAAGCTATTGTGTTCTTCTAATTAATCAATATAGTACAAACATTAATCGGCATTAATACCGATAACAGATGTGATTCACCACAAGTGCCGAAGGTGATCATAGCCATGCCGATATTCAGTAAAACTGCACACTTGCTCATGCAATATTGTTTTTATACAACAGTTCTATAAACAAGAAATTTATATTGAGTAAGTGATATTTAGAATATGACGAAATGTTCTGTTCATTATTCTGCTGGTCAAAATAGATCCCAAAGAAGCTACACACTACAGCTATACTTTATAGCACGTTGGTTTGCTGGCTAGCTAACTCAAAGTAACATTCCCGTTAAAGATGCTTCCAGTAAAATTGGCATCCCTTTTTCCTTTTCATCATCATGTGGCAAGATTTCATATTTTAAGCCAAAACGTTATATTCATGAAAAGTATCGCTTGCAATGTCCACTGATTATGTCGATGACTCTACTGTAGTAAAGGTTTTGAAGTGAAATTTTACGTAGCAAGCACAGACGAAGGGAATGATCCACACAGTGAAGTATAGGTACTCTTGGAATGCCACTTGACCAATCAAATTAGTGGGCCAGTACAGAGCCCCGCACATGACATGCGGGTAAAGAAACAATATATTGTGGCCACATTCCTATGGCTTATTAATATGTAAGCACGTTTTATTAATTGTTTCCCACGTTTTAGGCAAATCGTGGCCACATTTTACCAATTCATGCCTGCAATTTCATAAATCCACCGTCCTTTTACTGAATCGATTTAAGTGAGAGGCACCGACTTCGCATATTGAGATCCAAGGGGCTTTACCAGTGACGATAGGGTGACTTAGGGGCTGTGCTCAAGCATTGGTCAGGGAGTTAACTGTGTCAGGCATAGAGAGAATGATATTCTTTCCTGGTACAAATACCTTGTTGCAAACACTTTGTATACATCCACCGATATCCATGACCTTTTCCAGGGCCTTGCAGCTGATCAACAATAAAGTCAAAACCAGCCCCCAAGTCACCATATTGTCACCAGTAAAGTCCCCTGGCTCTCAATATGCGATATAGGCACACATTTCTAAAACATGGGCACGACTGACCTAAAACAATGGTAAGAATTAATAAAACGTGGCCACAATTGACCTAAAACAAGTGAACAAATTAGTAAAACGTGCTCACGTATTAATAAGTCGTGGAAACGAATTCTTAATTTTCAGGGCTTAATTCTCAAGTACAGGGCTCCTTAGACTGTAACTAACTGTTGTATAATAGAAATTGGTTCAGTTCAACTATTAATTTACTGTATACCTCAGCACTGTTGAATTGTTTCTTCTGATTGATCAGAAGGTGTCGATTAATTAAAGACTATCACCCAGTACTGGTATATTCAGTAAACTCCTCAGTGTTATCTGTATGTTATCATCCCAACTGCTCTCAGTCAGTTCAGTCAATAAGAGCATGCTATACAATTATTAGTAAAGATAATGTGAAAAATTGCATTAATTTTTTCCTGGAGACTGCAGTTCAGCACAACGTCCTCATTTTGACTTCTAAATCTGAAACTCTTCACTCCTGATCAGACAGGAAAAGAACGAGGGAAGGCTATTTTTAGTGTGCTGACGTTGAGAGAACCTGAAGGGCAGAATGATGAGTTGTTCATGTCAGATTTTTAAAATACTTTTTTTTTTTTTTTAAATCCCTCAAGAGCATCTTTTACACCAATCTCAATTTCTCATAACCTCAGCACTCCCAGGTATCCTTGGGATTTTGACATATGTGACGTAACATATGTCATTGACAACCGTCTCCTGTTTGTCCTCAGTTAGTACTGTATTTGTAACAAAAAGCATTCAGTTCATCATCCGAGCCGAATGTTAATAGACTCACTGTGATTTTACACGCAGATATTGCTAAGTGTGCTGGAACACAGTTTTGTCTGCTGCTACACAGTGTTTGATCACATTGGAACATCTCCGGAGAAGTTTTAACATAACAGTCATAGAATGATTAACATTTTTTTTGCTTCTTCTTCATCACTGCATCTCTGGAATCCAGTTAGAGGGGAATAAAGCAAATAAGCGTCAGAAACTTACAATTGCACAGGCTGATTAAACAATCTGTTAGAATGCCACCTCTAGGTATAAAACGTAGATTTAAGTTGATATACTTATAAACTATAACAATCCAACAATTCAATAATATTATTATAGCTGCTCTGCATTCTGGAAGCAGCTGCCTTACTAACCACATCCTTCAGATGTCTCTGTCTCACTGGATTTTAAGCCAGATTCCTTGATTTTAATCAAGGAATCTGGCTTAAAGCTTCACATTCATACAATTTATTTAGCATTAAGCAGAAGTGCCGTAATGGTGCAGCAGTAGTCTTGCTGCCTCATAGCTCCAGGGTCCCTAGTTCAATCCTGAGTGTGGATTATTGTCTGTGTGGAGTTTCACATTTTTTCCACGACAACATAGTTTCCTCTGGGTTTTCTGCTTTCTTCCCACCTCCCAAAAACATGCCGACAGGGGAACTGACTACGCAAAATTGCCTTATCTGTGAATGAGTGTGTGGATGTGTGTGTTCATGGTGCCCTGTGATGGACTGGTGTCCCATCAAAGGTGCAGTGCCAGTGTTCCTGGGACAGGCATTGGATCCACCACAACTCTGACCACGATTAGTGGTTACTGAATGAATACATTAATTAGGATACCCTTAAGTAATACAGTCCCCTCTGAAACTATTGGAACGACAAGGTCAATTCATTTGTTTGTGCTATACACCAAAGACGTTTGGCTTTGAGCTAAAAATATGGATATTTCATCTTTTATTTCCTGGTATTTACATCTAGATGTGTTAAACAACATAAAACATAGAACCTTTCGTATCAGACCAACCAATTGTTAGGTGAGCAAAGTATAGGAACAGATAAGTATTGCAGTAAAGTAAAGTAAATAGCACTTAATATTTGGTTGCATATCCCTTGCTTGTAAAAACTACATCAAGCCTGTGACTCACTGGCATCACCATATTGTTGCTTTCTTCTTTTGTGATGCTTTTCCAGGCTTTTACTGTCTGGTGATTGACTTGGCGAGTCTAAAACCTTCCACTTACCCCCTCATTTGTTGATTTGGCAGTATGTTTTGAATCATCGGGGCGGCTGTGGATCAGGTGGTAGAACAGGTTGTCCACTAACCGTAGGGTAGGCGGCTCGATTCCCGGCCCACATGACTCCACATGCCGAAGTGTCCTTGGGCAAGACACTGAACCCCAAGTTGCTCCCGATGGCAAATTAGCGCCTTGCATGGCAGCTCTGCTACCATTGGAGTGTGTGTGTGAATGGGTGAATGAGACACAGTGTAAAGCGCTTTGGATAAAAGCGCTATATAAGTGCGCCATTTGCCATTTATCATCCTATTGCTGCATGATGAACTTCCCGATTAATTTGGATGCATTTCTCTGTAAATTGGTAAAAAAAAATAAATAAATAAATAAATAAATTCCTGTTCTTTTGAATTCATTCTTCTGCTACCATCATGAGTTACATTATCGATAAAGATTAGTAAGCCATGACACTACCTCCACCATGCTTCACAGATGAGCTTGTATGTTTTGGATCATGATCATCCTTTCTTTCTCCACACTTTGGCCTTTCCATCACTTTGGAAGAGATTAATCTTGGTTCCAGAACTTTTGTGGCTCATCTCTGTATTTCTTTGCAAAATCTAATCTGGCTTTCAGATTCTTACTGCTAATGAGGGATTTGCATCTTGTGACCGTACATAATTATGAAATGGTGGACTCCCATAATAATAATACACTGTGAATGCACAGTGAAATAATAATAATAATAATAATAATAATAATAATAATAATAATAATCTGTCTCTTCCTATCTCTTTCAGTGCCTTTCCGTGAGGCTCCTTCGTACTCCAGGAGACGTCGTGCCCCTCATCATTTGGTGCCTCCACGCGTGCTGCTGCGCTCCAACAGTGATAACCTCCTCCAACTGCATCCCCAACACACAAACACACAACCACACACACAACTACACATACAAACCAGCCCTAATGGCACAGTGAGTACCAGAGCCCAGCCACGTAGCCGCTCGCCCTCGCTCAGCCGTCTGGGAGAAGAACAGCATAGACTGCAGCACAGGTGAGACACACACACACACACACACACACACATATAATTCTATAATAAATAAATAAATAAATAAATAATTCTGGGACATTTCAGCTAAAATGCATACAGTAGGACAATTAACAAACAGAGGGAAAACAACATGGAGGGAACAATGATAACACAATAAGACAAGGCAAAAATCGTGACATATAACCATAGCTATGTCTACATCTAAACCTAGCCTTAACCTCATTAACCAAAAAGCAAACATTATTTCAGTTATTTGTTGTTTGTTTATTTTTGTTTTTATTTTTAATAAACATTGCAGTCTGTGCAAAAAAAAAATAATAATTTCTATCATTATGGGGACTTTTTGACATTCATCAGTAGAGATCTCATCAGTGGAGATCTTAGTGAATAATCTCATCAGACACTGTGTAGCCACAACTTTGTGGCTCTCTCTCTACACGCACACACGCATGCGCACACACACACACACACACACACACACACACACACACACACATACACACACATATATATATATATATGGAGTGTATAGGTGGAATATAGGTGCTCTGTTATTTTAATATTTAAAGTCCAAGAGTCCTGCCTGCTCTGTTAAAATTATAATACATAACAAGAATCTCCCATTCTCTGGATTCTGTTTATTGTTTTTTGTAAACTGAAGTTGGATCAACCTGACTATCATCAGGATTAAGAAGATTAGTGTCACTGTGTGCAATGTGTGTGAGTGTGGGCATGTTTTTATATTTTGGTGGGGAATAAATGTCCCCACAAGGATAGGAATATCTGAGAGTTTTGATCTTTGGCTGGGCATTTGACTGGTTTCCATGAGTTTTATTAAACAACAAACCAAAGAGCCAAATGGTTTCCTTTTGGTTACAGAGGTTAGGGTTAGTGTTTGACTTAGGTGTAGCATATCACTAAATAGCTGCATTAGGTATTATGTCATCAGACATAATTACAAGGATAAATGTGTGTGTGTGTGTGTGTGTGTGTGTGTGTGTGTGTGTGTGTGTGCATGCCCACTGATATCAAGGGCTTTATTTGCCAAGTCCACAAAGCCTCAGAACTGATTAAAATGTGACATTCTGACCTCTTTGTAGATTAAAAACTGACATATGGTAGTGTCTTTCGCTCTCTCTATCTCCATCGCTCTCTTACTCTCTCCCTCTCTAGCTTTCTCTCTCTATCGCTCTGTTTCTCTGTCTCTCTATCTCTATGTAATGCTCTCTCTCTTGCTCTCTCTATCTATCTATCTATCTATCTATCTACACACACATCACATGAATGTTAACCTTTCTTAATAAAAAAATCAATAAATTACAAGCAACTAAACAATATACATCACATATACAAGATATAGATAACATAGTCAGTAAGTTGTATGTTTCAAAGCCATTAGGCAGTTTGTCTGTCCATATAAATTTGTTAAAAAATATTATTTATGATTATTTTAAAGTCAATACAGTAGAATTCACTACTTGCTTGTTGATAGTAAATACAGTGATTTCACTTCATTTCTAGAACATAATAGTCATGTTAGAAAATATTTTGTGTGTGTATGTGTATGTGTGTGTGTGTGTGTGTGTGTGTGTGTGTGTGTGTGTGTATTTCCATGGCCATCACTGCAGGTTGTAATGTTGCATAGAGCAGCTGTCATGGTTATGCCGAAATCGGCACTTGACTACATTACCCATCAGTTCCTGCACATCACATGACCTTGTCACATGTCTCACTGAGCACTCACACCTGATCTGTTTTACCCCTAATAAGCACCCTTACTTAAGTCCTGCTCTGCGTCCAAATTGTCATACTATCCATACTAAATAGTATCTGAGATCTGATATGTTATTTGTTGAAGCAAAAAAGTTATCCAGTACCAACTGGGCCTGTGTGAAAATGTATTTGCCCCTATAGTTATTAATTCCCCAAATCTGTGAAACTGCATTCATAATGTGGTTCAGCTGGACTAGAGACAACCAGGCCTAATTACTGCAAACCCTGTTCAATCAAATCAGCACTTAAATACAATTTTTTCACAGCATGAAGTTGGTTAAAAGGTCTTACCCAGTAACACACTATGCTAAAATTTTAAGAAATTCCAGCAATGATGAGGAGGAAAGTGATTGAAATACATCAGTCTGGGACATGGTACAACGCTATTTCAAAGGCTCTGGGACTCCAAAAAAGCACAGTGATGGCCATTATCTCCAAATGGAAAAACACGGCTCAGGAGTGAGCCTTCCCAGAAGTGGCCAACCTTCCCAAATACCTCCAAGAGCACAACAACTACACATTCCGGAAGTCAAAAAAAAAAAGAAAAGAAAGTTTGTGAACCCTTTAGAATTTTATATATATATCTGCAGAAATAAATTTCACACTAAGTCCTAAAAGAAGATAAAGTGAACCCAATTAAACAAATAAGACAAAAAATATTATACTTGGTCATTTATTGATCATTTATTTATTGAGGAAAATTATAAAAATGTAGCGCCCCTTTGGTGTAATTCCTTTTACTTGGGGGAGCTACCCTAAGTTCTTTTCTATTTATCAACAGAAATACTAAATATTTACTCTTCTTTGTGTTTTGTGTTACTCGGCTAATGCCTTGGGTTCCCCATGCATTCCATAATTATCCAATTAATAAATATACTCTTTAGGAAATGTCCACTATATCCCCTCATACAATGATAATATCTCTTATCACTGATTAACTGTCTATTATCTCAGAAAAATAGACTAACTTAAGGTGTATACACTTATGTTTAACCTTTAAGTCAGTAATCAAACCAATGTCTAAACATTTAACAGTTTTACTAATATAGACACAAAGTATTTAACATGAAAGTCAGGCATTAGACATTCAGCATCATGTACAGTTCTCCGAATGCCTTAAGAAGTTTCAAATGTCACAACAGAAAAATGTGTGCATAACACTCAAAAGATATAAGCTATTTACCCAGATTAACCAACAAAGAACGCACTACCCTATACAACAAACAAAATAACAGTACCAAGTTCCCCGTTGCAGGCCTGAATGTAGCTGGCGTACGTAGAAGCTTCAAACAAAATGGCTGCTTCACCACGAGGGCAAAAACAAATAAATGGTACCTTGATCAAGAATGGGGTCACACTCACACAGGGTCGTTGCAAGATAAGAAGAAAAGGAGATTCACACACAGATAGTCATCCGCAAAGTCCACGGCTACTTTCTCTGTGACAAACACAGTCTCTGCACCTCCAGTCGGCTGTTCGTTAACTTAGAAAAGTCCACGTGTGCACTAGTATTCAAGACTTAACAGCTAGCTCTTAGCTATTATATTCTTTCCGCGGTAATATAACGTCTCTCCGAGGTTATACTCTCCACAGATAGCTTATTCCACCACTAAAGTCACATATAGTGCTCTGGTCGACCACTTAACTCACAGTGATGGTACTTGAAAGAAAAAAAACAGCTAGCGAATTCACACTCCTTCCACACGCACGCTCTTCTCCCTCCTCTCTCTCTCTCGCCGTTTTTTCCTCGACCTTCTGGTGACCTGTAACTCCCTCCTGATCAGTCCATTAACACATAAACATAAACTTACACCTTCACATCCCTTTTTTCTGTACACACCTCACAATATTATTACAGCATTAAACTTTTTATGACTGTAATTTTACCCAAACAACTATTTAAGAACTTATTCTATGAATGAATCAATTTAAATAATGACACTATTTTCCACCTCACTACAAAAATAAAATAAAAATGAAAAAGCCACATAGCTCTGGCTTACAATCAATCGATAACTTTAACCGCATTACCATGGAATCTGCTAACAAGCTCATTCACAAAGCAGTCTGGTGTAAAATAATTCCCACAAAATGTACACATGTTTCGAAAAAAAGACAATCACCTTACTGTATTGTAGGGCTGTGCGATTAATCAAATTTTTTATTTCAAATTCGATTATGAAAACAAAATAATCAAGATAAAACAATAATTATGCTGCATTCTGGTTTGCAATGTTCTCGTTTGGTCTTTTTAAAAACTGCGCGCCATTTTTTCTTTACTGCGGTGTGCTTTCTCCCTTCCCTAAAAGGCCAAACTCACTTCCTGCCAGGCTGTGGCATTTTTAGTTCAGCTCGAGCCAAGATGGCAGAAAGAGCACCTTTGGTCGACAAGAAAGATAAAAGCATTTCAGCCATTCGGAAACAATTTGGTTTCAAGGAGTCCAGTGTGGAACAAAAAGAAATAACGTTTGGTATCATTGGAAAGTTCATTTCCTCTAGCATCACGATAGCTGGTCTAAATACAGTCATTTCCTTTCTAGAGCTCATACAGAAACTACAGGCTGATCTAAACCAGGAGACAGAATTTCATTGCCTAAGGAAGTTTAACCCTCCTATTATCTTTGCGGTCAATTTGACCCCATTCAATGTTTAATGTCTGTAAATACAAGATTGACATCATTTTTTTTTTTTGGTTCAGATTTAATGACTTTTCCTAATTTAATGGAGACAACTTGGTAAGCATAAAATTAACATGAGGATATTTTTTCAATGTCCTGTATACATTTTGTAGCATTCTTTGGGGTTTACCCCAGGTACTTTTAGTTGTATAAAACATATGAAATATCAAAATTTTACACACAATTGATTTGGTTGTTTTATTGAGGTCACTATAACATACTATAATTTTATAATGTTCACTATAATTTTATATATTCAGTATACAGTTGCAATCAAAATTATTCAACCCCCACTGCAAATCAGGTTTATTGTCAAAATGTACAGATTTTCAGCTGTTTGCAATGAACAAATCAAACAAAAGCAGCTGAAATAGTTCAACACAATGAATGCTTCAAGTGGTTTCCCCAAATTCCACTGAAAATGCAACTTATAATGATTTCTCCAGTTTCAAAATTATTCAACCCCTGAATAGAATCCCTCACCAAAGCATAAATATGCAAAACGGGTGTTGTCTCAAGCACACCTGATGCAACTAATCAAGGGCTTCATTAGTTGCACCAGATGTGCTTGAGCTGGAACACATGAAATACCTGGATGGGGCAGAAAAAGGAAGCTATCAATGGCTGCAACCAGATTTCTGAGAAGGCAGGTTGTGAAAAACCCTTGAGTGACTGCAAAAGACCTGCAGCATGAATTGGTGGCAAGATACACTGAGGATGGGTGAGCACAGTAAGGCCCGTATTAAATGCAGAAGCTTTCCATGCCAGAACTCCAAGACGTACACCACTACTGACCCAAAAGCACAAGAAATGTCGGCTCAAAATCATATAAATAAGCCACAGAAGTTTTGGGATTCTGTTCTGTGGAGTGATAAAACAAAACTGGAACTTTTCGGCACAATGGATCAGCGGTATGTCTGGAGGAAGAAGAATGGAGAAAGAACACTCTGTCCACAGTCAAGCATGGTGGTGGCTCAGTGACGCTCTGAGGCTGCTTTGCATCCACTGGCACTAGAAACCTGCAGCGTGTGGAAGGCAAGGTGGATTCATTGAAGTATCAGGAAATCCTATGAGAAAACGTCATGCCGTCTGTGAGGAAGCTGAAGCTTGGGCGTCATTGGACCTTCCAACAGCACAATGATTCCAAGCACACCTCAAATTCCACCAAGGCTTGGTTTGCAGAAGAAGTCCTGGAAGATTCTACAGGGCCATCTCAGTCACCTGACTTGAACCCCATAGAAAATCTCTGGTGGAATTTGAAGAAGGCGGTTGCAATAGTACTGAACTGGAGGCCATTGCTCTTGAGGAATGGGCTAAAATTTCCCAGAAACGTTGCCTGGCGGTTCAACATCGAGATGTTGTTCTCACCCACATGAAGAGCTTGGAGCTCAGGTTGAACCTCAGAAAAGTATGCTTTCTCCAGTGCAGTGGACAACTTTTCTAGGGGTTATAAGGATTCTACTACGATGAGGGCGTTTCTATCCCCAACGTGCATAGGGTCAATCCTATCAACATTGAGCAAGATAAATCTGGATCTTGGCATCCCCTCCAGTCTCTATGAGAGACTATTGGAGCTTATGGCAGCAGCAGCCAACGTCAATTGAGAGGTCACCATGTGTTTACAGACAACACAGTGGTGGTCTCATATATTGACCACCAGGGAGGATTATGTGCACGCCCCCTGTTCAGGCAGGCGCAACTAATTCTTCTCTGGGCAGAGGGAAAGTTTTGGCAGTGAGGCCCAGGGATTGGTGGCTCCATCCACAAGTGGTGGAGTCCATATGGCAGAGGTTTGGCCAAGCAGGAATGCATGTGTTCCCCCGATTGCTCTGCTCCCACAAGTTCTAGCGAGAGTTCACAACTACGTCTAGTCAAGTGCCCCATTTGAGCCCTTAGAGTCAGCCTCTGAGAAGCTTCTGACTCTAAAGGTAGCTCTTCTGCTGGCCCTGACATCTCTCATGCGAGTAGGAGATCTACAAGCTCTCTCTGTTGCCCCTTCCTGCCTTGACTTTGCCCCTGGATTATCCAAGGCCTTCCTTTATCCTTGGCCGGATTATATTCCCAATCTCTATCGTTTACAATTACAATACAATTCCGGATTATATTCAGCAATCTCTATCGTTTATGAGGTGTGCGGTCTTGCTACGCCTCTGGGCATAAGGGCTCATTCCACTAGGTTGGTCGCCTCCTCGAAGGCTTTGTCCAACAGGATATCCTTACAGGATGTGTGTGCTGCTGCAGGGTGGTCTACGCCACACACATTCATTCAATATTACAGCCTAGATATTCATTCCGCCCCAGGCTCGAGTGTCTTGCAGTGATCCTCGGGCTTGGGTCTTTTTGAACAGGCCATACCCTCAGTATGACGGAGTGGGTATTCTCGTTCCCATAGTGTTATGCTAAACGCAACGCATGTAACCCTGTTCCCTGAGAAGGGAATGAGACGTTGCGTAGCTTTATCATACCGGGGTAGGCCTGTGAATTGTGTCTTCGCTTCAGATAATAGAGGCTGATGGCGAGTCACATGACGCCATACGAAGGGCAGACATGTGAAAGACAGCTCTGCGCACTTTGCTAATTTTTCTAATTATTTTCATGATATAATCTGGTGAAATACGGTATACCCAGTTACACTTTTGCTGTTTGAGGTAAACATGGCAAAGAAGTCAAAATCCTCGAGCTCTGGAGACATTAAAAGACACTTACGTGTTCAAGATGGAAGCCCAGACGAGCCTGTGGACCGCGGACTCATTTTGGGTGGTGCGGCGGGAGAAGAAATCCAGCGCCAACTGTCCAACATGTCGGGGATGTTGACGAAGGTTGTTGCTGACTTGGAAGATCTCGTTGATATACGACGTTCGATTACCGCGATAGAAATAAAATTCTCTGAGTTAGTTACAAGAGTGGCGGATGCTGAGAAACGAATCAAGTATCTTGAGTCTTCGGAAAGGGCATTATCCGCTAATCCGCCCGCGACCAAGAGAGACTTGGAAAAAATATTTGAAAGATTGGAAGATTTGGAAAATCAAAGCCGAAGGAATAATTTGCGGATTATTGGAGTTCCTGAGCATGAAGAAGGCAGAGATATGGTGAAATTTCTGGACGAGCTTTTCCCGAGTCTGCTTGACATACAGTAACAGGCCATAAATTAGAACTTGAGCGGGCCCACAGAGTCCCGGCTCGGAGATCTGGCGAGGGAGACAGGCCGCGACCAATCCTGGCCAGGTTTCTGAGATCATCCGATAAAGATCTCGTGTTGCGCCAGGCGAGGAGCAAAGGAAGGTTCTTGGAAGAATCACAATATCTTCTTGTTCCCGGACTTTGCGAACTCGACAAGAGAGAAACGCGATCGGTTCAAGGAATGCAAGAAAGTCTTGCACCAACATAAGATCACTTTTGCACTGATGTTTCCGGCCAGACTGAGAATAAACACCAAAGACGGCAGCAAAGTATTTACGTGTCCCAATCAGGCAATGTCTTTTATTGAATCAATGGGTGAATAATCCATTGGATGTTTCTCTTGTGAGTGGGTCGACTCGCTGTGCGTACTCTGGATTTTGGAGGAAAATGGGCGCCGTTTTTTATTTCTTTTTGCGTTGGCGCTGCCGAACGGCTAGAGGTTGTTTTGTTTTGTGAAATATCACTTCCTTAAAGAAATTTAGGCATGGACGGAAGATCACTTTTACAATGAAGTTCCAGCCCAGATTAATAATAGATACTACAGACGACCGCAAAATTATGCGGCCTCCGAGTGAATTGGCTCTTGACCATCAGAGGAACCAGGATGCGGTTTTGTTTCCTTTTGTGCTGGCTCCGCCTAGCGGTGGGGCTTCTTTTGTTGAATAACACTGCTTCAGGACAGTGGCAGATGTCTCTGCTCGCTCCTTGCGTTTGTGCCTCCTGTTGGCTGAAGTCCGATTTGTGGAGTACTTCCACGGGACTTTGGAATAATGACGTCATTCTTTCATAACAGCCGGCTCGCTGATTATTGCATCACAATTAATTTTTCCTGTTATATCAAAATGTCAGATGTTAATATGAGTGTACTATCTCTCTCCACGTGGAATGTGAATGGGTTAGGACACCCCATAAAAAGAAGGAAGGTCATTACTTTTCTTAAGCGTAAGAAATATGATATTGTGTTTCTTCAAGAAACGCATCTTTCCCCGCAGGAATCTGAAAAATTTGGGAAGATATGGGGTGGTCATGTTTTCTTTAGTGCTGGCTCAAGTAAGAGCAGGGGAGTCATTATATTGGTAAATAAGCATCTACAATTCAAATGTCTCAAACAGTTTAAAGATAAATTAGGGAGAGTAATTACTGTTTTAGCAGAAATTCAGGGGCAAAGTCTTATTTTGGCTAATATTTATGCACCCAATGCTGATGATCAGGGCTTTTTTATAGATCTTGAAGGGATGTTGCAATCTGCTGGCACCCCACATGATATAATATTGTGAGGAGACTGTAATCTTTTGATGGACTCAGTCCTTGATCATAGTGTTGCAAAAGTGTGTAAGCCCCCTAGAGCAACAGTGATGCTTCACAGGATGTGTAAAAATCTTGGTCTTGCAGATATTTGGAGACTTTTGAACCCATCTGGTACATTTTTTTTCTTCAGTCCATAAGATTTATTCTAGAATAGATTTTTTTTTTTTGATATCCAAATCACTCATTTCATCTGTTGCTGATTGTTCAATCGGAAACATTCTAGTCTCAGATCACGCCCTGGTGAGTTTAGAGGTGTTGCCACAAACGGAGAAGAAGAAATCATTTAGTTGGCGCTTTAATGTATCCCTTTTACAAAATCCTGATTTCCGACAAATGTTAAAGACTGAACTTGATGTTTATATGGAGACCAACTGGTCCTCAGTATCCTCTGTGGGCGTGGCGTGGGAGGCACTTAAGGCGGTTCTTAGGGGTCGGATCATACAGTATGCCTCATTCATTAAAAAATCCAAAGCACGAGAACTCGTGGAGTTGGAAGGACATATTAAAAGTGCAGAGGCAGAGCTGAAGCGCCGAATGTCGTCTGATGGTCTCAGAGAATTGACCAGATTGAAATATAGATATAATACTATTTTGTCGAGGAAAGTGGCGTTTTGGTTATTCAGGGCAAGACAGTCATACTTTGAGTCGGGGGACAAAGCAGGAAAACCTTTGGCTAGATATATAAAACAGAGGGAGGCCCTTTCTACCATTCCCGCAGTGAAGTCTGTTAGTGGTGAAATTTTTACCTCGGCAATTGATATTAATAATGCTTTTAAAGAATTTTACTTTGATCTCTATAGTTCAATGTCTTCGTCTACTGATGAAGATATTAGAAACTTTGTGGAACCATTAGAACTCCCGAAATTGACAACGGAGCAAAAAAATTCTCTTGATTCTGAGATACCCTGGAGGAGCTTGGTGAGGTAATTAAGGCCCTGCCTACAGGCAAGTCTCCAGGGCCAGATGGCTTTGCCGCTGAGTTTTTCAAATCTTATGCTACAGAACTGGCTCCACTTCTGTTAGAAGTTTATACAGAATCATTAAAGAATGTAAAGCTTCCTCCAACCATGACACAAGCCCAGATCAGTCTGATTCTTAAAAAAGACAAAGATCCAAGTGAGTGTAAAAGTTATCGTCCAATTTCCCTGATCCAGTTAGATGTAAAAATCTTGTAGAAAATTCTGGCTAACCGATTAAGTAAAGTTATGACATCTCTTATACATATAGATCAGGTTGGGTTTATTCAGGGCCGTAGCTCTTCTGATAACATTAGACGTCTCATTGATATCATGTGGTCAGTAGCGAATGATCAGTCTCCGGTTGCTGCCATCTCACTTGACGCTGAAAAGGCGTTCGATATGGTAGAATGGGATTATCTTTTTAAGATTTTGGAAGTGTATGGGTTCGGGAATACTTTCATTGGTTGGATTAAGCTACTTTATAGACACCCGGTAGCAGCAGTACAAACAAATGGACTAATTTCAGATTATTTTACTCTAGATAGGGGCACCCGGCAGGGTTGCCATCTTTCCCCATTATTGTTCTGTCTTGTCCTGGAACCATTAGCAGCTGTGATAAGAAAGGAGAATGATTTTCCAGGGGAGGTGGCGGGAGGTGTGGCGCATAAGCTTTTGCTTTATGCAGATGATATTTTATTATTCGTCTCTGACCCTACTAGATCTATGCCTTTCCTCCACAGAATTATTAATTCCTTTTCCAAATTCTCAGGATACAAAGTCAACTGGTCTAAATCCGAAGCTTTGGCTCTGACAGCGTACTGTCCAGTAACGGCCTTTCAGCCTGGTGCCTTCCAGTGGCCCAAACAGGGCATTAAGTATTTGGGTATTTTATTTCCAAAAAATTTGTCAGATTTAGTTAGTATTAATGTTGACCCGTTAATAAAAAGGTTTTCGAGTGATGTAGACAGGTGGTCTTCTTTACATTTATCTATGATCGGGAAGGTTAATGTTATTAAAATGAGTTGTATTTCAAAATTCAATTACCTGCTACAATCTCTCCCTATAGATGTCCCTCTTTCTTATTTCAAGCAATTTGAGAGTATAGCGAAGTCTTTTATTTGGAATGGTAAGCGTCCCAGGTTAAATTTCAATAAGTTACATAGGCCGATTGACAAGGGTGGGCTAGGCCTACCCAAGATTCTGTTTTATTATTATGCGTTTGGTCTCAGACATTTGGCTCATTGGTCACTTCCACCTGAGAGAGCCCCTCCCTGGTTCTGCATTGAACAAGAAGTTCTTGCCCCTATTTTGCCACTGCAAAGCCTTTCCATTAATCTAACCAGAGAAGTTAAATCACACCCCGTTATTTCACATCTGCACTCAGTGTGGACAAGAGTGTCCAGAGTGTTTGATTCTGGTATTTATCTCAATGTTGCCTGGAGCCTATGGCTAAACCCCAAACTACTAAGTCCCCTTTTTGTTGGTCAGAGTGGATCACAAGGGGGGTTAATACACTCGGTGATCTTTAAGAGAGTGGTGTGATGTTATCTTTTGAAAAATTGGTTCAACATTTTGAGATCCCTAGATCTCAGTTTTTTAGGTATCTTCAACTACGCCACTTGCTCTCTACTATTTTTGGGAGTAGCATGCACCCCCCTAAAGCAGCAGATACTCTGGGAGAGGTGATTTCTGCTTTTGGAAGCGGACATGAAGCATGAGTGTATTACTCCTTACTGATTCAGAGTCTAGGGGACAGAGTCTCGACCACTCTCAAGAGATTATGGGAGAAAGATTTAAATTTGGAATTGGGGGAGGGAGAGTGGGCTAGGATTTTAAAAAATATAAAAACTGCATCTAGAGACGCAAGGGTGCGCCTTATACAATTTAAGATTTTACATCGGTTCTATTGGACCTCCTCTAAATTGTATAGGCTCGGTCTTAAAGACACACCCACCTGCTGGCGATGCCATTCAGAAGATGGAGACACTACCCATGTTTTTTGGGGGTGTCGTAAGATCCAAGAATTTTGGTTGAAGGTGCAGAGCTTTGTATGTGAGGTGTTGAACACTCAGATCTCGTTCTTCCCTAGACTCTGTATTTTGGGAGATGGTGAGGTCACAAAATTGGAGGATAGGTACAAAAAAGATTGGATTTTGACCAGTGTGATGATTGGTAGACAGGTTATTTTAAGGGGATGGAAATCAGATGGAGCGCCCTCGTTTCCAGAGTGGTGTGTGGAGATGGGGAGGGTGGCTGCTTTTGAGGAGGGGTCGAGCAGAAGGATTGGAGTTGGGAATTCCTTCAGGAAGAAATGGAGCAGTTATTTGGCATTTTTGGGGGACTCTCGAGGAGGGGCAGTGGAGAGTATAATTTAGAGTTTAGTCTATGATTATACTTGATTATTGTATTTTCCTTTTTTTTTTTAATTGTGTGTATTTTATATATATATATATATATATATATATATATATATATATATATATATATATATATATATATATATATATATATTTATTTTTATTTTTTTTTTTTTTAATTTTTTTGGATATGTGAGTTTATATTCTATTGACCACAGGGGTGTTCGTGGGGGGACCAGGGTGGGGTGGGAGGTTGGTAGGGGGAGGGGTTATAGTGAGGATTTATGTTAAAATAGTTTGGTTCATTATATATGTTGTTTGTCTCTTTGTGTTAACTTGTGAATCAATAAAAGTGTTAATTACAAAATTAGAGGCTGACGGCATGGTTCACAGGTGCCATATATATATATCACGTGACACACTTAATTGCCACGTCACCTGATCATGGCAGGCCTATAAATAGGCATGATTTTACACAAGCTTCAGATGCTGGTCGCGCGCAAGGGCGCTTCCATAGTGTTATGCTAAATGCAACGTCTAGTTCCCTTCTCAGTGAACAGGGTTACATGCCAGACGTTACTATCCTTGATAAAAGAAATTGTTGTTTTTTCCAAATGGTATAAGTTACAAAAATCTATACTTAGAAATATTATAAAACAATTAAAACAACAAATATATATATATATATATATATATATATATATATATATATATATATATATATATATATATATATATATATATTCATCCTGAATACCTTCTTCACGACTATGGAGAATTTTGAAAATCAAAATTTCTCCATAGTCGTGAAGTAGGTATTCAGGATGAATAAGTGGCTGTGGTGGGGGTTGGTTGGTTTATATAAAGGGCTATTTAAGTAGTCAACAAAGACACATAAATTAGTGCGATACTTACATCTTTTGGATATGAAGCTGGATCACGAACAGTTGGTGCTGATCCATGCTTGAGAATCAACTTTTCAGCAAATCCTGCTTTGTATTGACCCTCGTTCACAAAGCAGTCTGGTGTAAAATGATTCGCACAAACATACAAGAGTTTAGCTATTTTGGGGGCACATTTCCTTCAAAAATTAAACATCTCCACTGTGTCTTCAGTGGCTCTGATGCCGGGAGTACATGAAGACTCTTATGTTCATTCTTACAGCCATCAACAGAACACTTACAATGCTTACGAAGCTGAGACATTCTTCTTATCACTGTAGCTGCTCCAGCATGGAAAACACGCCAGATTGTGTGCAGCTCACTCACGGGAGGATCTATACTAATAGGGCAGACTCCCTGGGCGATGCTTGTTACAACGTGATGTCATATTACGTTGAAAATGAAAACGGCTGATTTTGAGACACTGTTTATCATTTATGGGAAATATAAAAAAGGAGTGGGTGGATTTTTACCATTGTAGGGTGCTTGTGTACACACACTGCTGACACACATTTATGTTCAAACACCACATAAAAGTGAATTTTGTATAATACGTCCCCTTTAAGTTTAAGGGGGCAATTCGTTTTTCACATAAGTGATAGGTGTTGGATAACTTTTTTGCTTCAATAAAATAAAATAATAATAAAACTGTATTGTGTGTTTACTCAGGTTGCCCTTGTTTTATGTTGTATTTTGTTTGAAATTACATACACAAAAACAGAAGAAATCAGCACTTCTTTTCACATTTTTCACAGCACTGTAAGTATGCCAGTTGGGACGCAGGATTAGTTTTTGTATGTTTCTTTGTGAAGCTTTTGTCGCTGTTGTGCGTGTGTCGTCGTGTGTTCCACAGCCTTGCTCATAGTCTGGCCTGTTTTTGCTTTATATCCAATGTTTATGTTTATGGATCTTGTTTTACAGTTTTGGTTGTTTTCAGTAAAATCTGCACTTGCATCCGATGCGTCTACAAAATCCCTGACAGCAGCACAGTTGTAAAAAAGAAAAGAAAAGAAAAAGTAATTCATAACATTATTTAGACATATGGTTATATGAGTTGCTGGAATATCGAATATAATTTCGTTGATATCAATCCCTTTAACATCCAAGTGTGCACTGTGCAGCGCAGTGTCATTTTCATAGCACAAATAACTGTGTTAAAGACACTTTCCATAAGATGGAGCTCTCACATCAGTTCAGTGAGGAGACGTTCAGACATTCTTCTTTACATGTATTCACAAAATGCACTGACTTACCAAGGTTATGCTTACTAAAAGTATTAGCACCCTTGATGAAGATGAGTTGGGGGAAAAAAGGACTAAGATTACGAATGGGGGGGTCCCTCTATTGTTTATTATCATGGTGTTATTTTCATTAAATTCAATTGTTCAATATAACTGAATATATTTTTGATAATGATGTGTTGCAATGGCAGAAATTGTTTTGATGCTCTGGTAGAAAATGAGTGTGATCAGATATAAAGAGATGAGAGAGAGAGAGAGAGAGAGAGAGAGAGAGAGAATGAAACACTTTTGTATTATATTCTGCTTTTATTCCAGTGTAACTACAGTGTACCAGCTCATGAATAATGCATAATTACAATGTATATTTACACTTGGTTAAATTTGGAACTAATGCTGATTACAATGCTTATAGCTGTATATGCTGTAAACCTATACGTACATCAGGAAAATCAATGTTAACCCGTCATGCATTCACTTCTCCATGTGATATGCCTTTGAGGGAAGAGTGGAGTATTTACAAAATATTTATGCTTGTTTTCATTATTTTCCATTCATTTTTTTATATCATAGTAACCATGATCATTACAGTATGGTATATGGTTACTAAGGTTTATAATTTTGATTTTACAAACACCAACATATTAATGTGCTCTGCATCAACTGGAATTCATTTTTACACAGACTAAAATTTGTGTGTATTTTTTTCTGTTTCAGTGCTACTACCTTTTGCTAGTCTTAACAGTGAGACACTCTGAAGCAAGATTCTGTATAATTACAGTATGAGAGGTGTTACACTTACCGCTCATCACACCCAGGATTTCTTGCAATCTTTCAAACAGCAGCATGCATGAACTCTGAAAACAATTCTAACAATTAGTTTAGAGATAAGTGTAGACAACAGCACAGATTTCACACACAAGGAAAAAATAATATTAGGGGGGGAAAAAAATTCTTTACCTATATGACAGAAAATGGACTTTTCACAAATACAACAGGATGAATTGCGCTGTTTTTTTTAGTTTGTTTGTTTACATTTATTCATTTACATTTATTCATTTAGCAGACACTTTTATCCAAAGCGACTTACAAATGAAAAAATACAAGCAAAGCGATGTATCAAGCGGAGAACAATACAAGTAGTGCTACCATAAAACATCTTTAATTGAGTTCAAGAAAAGCAAAGTGCGCAGAGGAGAGGTGTAGGTGTCAGAGTAGATTATTTCTTTTTTATTTTTTTTTAAGGATAATGTGGGGTTGGCATTTTAGGGGTTAGTTAAGTGTTCAGTTAGTTAAGAGGTGGGTCTTTAGCTGTTTTTTGAAGATAGTGGCAGATTCTGAGGTCTGGATTGAGGTTTGAAGTTCATTCCACCACTGAGGGACAGTTAGTGTGAAGGTTCTGGAAAAGGACCTTGAGCCATGCTGCGTAGGCACTACTAAACGTCTGTCATTAATTGATCGCAGATTGTGTAAGGGAACGGGTGGCTATAGGAAGACAGTGGAGGGAGATGAAGAGGGGTGTAACATGGGTCTTTTTGGGCTGTTTGAAGATGAAACGTGCTGCTGCATTCTGAATCATTTGAAGGGGTTTGATAGAACTGGCTGGGAGGCCCGAGAGTAGTGCGTTGCAGTAGTCCAGTTTTGATTTGTTTGTTTGTTTGTTTGTTTGTTTGTTCATTTGTTTTTAAGACAGGCAAGGATAAGCAATGTGCTTGTATTTGCATGTAATAAAGTCACGGCTGCATGCGCACATTTAGAAAAAATAAGCGTGTAATAACTGTGCTGTGTTACAACTGTGCCAGCTCTCCCCTACTAAAGCTACTTTGTTGACAGATCAAAATAGAACTGTGTATTTGACTGAACTAATCTATCTTAGCACTAGTAACACCTTAAGAAATACAGTACTGTCAATAAGATTAGTCTGTACTTCTATTAGGCTGCCCACAATGTCATGAACAGCAGATGGAAGGACACAGGTTCAGGTTAAAGACTTTATTAAACAAAGTCCATCAAAAATACTCAAAAACAACAATAGGCTGTTGTCAGGCTAGGCTAAATGGGGTAAATATGAGACAAGGCAAGGTTAAAAAAAAAAAAAAGGCAATGAACAAAGGACATAGTAATATCATAGAAAGGTTTCTTCAAGAAACTATTTGGCAGTGACTGTTTGTGAGTCTGGATTATTTCAATGAGTTGTATGGATAGCAAACAGGTGTGTGTAATTAGTAGCCAGCTGAATGTTGCTTGGGAAGGATCATGTGATGAGGTTTGTAGATCATTGGCTGTCTGGGAATCATGGGAAGGTAGTTTGCTTGTCCTTTTTTGTGCAGTCATTGATGTGACACATGTGCCTCTTCAACTAATCCTAAAGCAATACACAAAATATCATCCAATTCATCATATATTCTCACTGCAAGCAGTTTAACATAACAGGGTCTTTGTAGACCCTTCCTAGATCACTACATGCCCAACAGCATGCTATTTGATTTGCCATTAAAGCCACATAAAAAAAGTGACTGTTTGTTGGAAAATGTTATTTATGTGTAATATTTTTATTTATATGTGTTCACATCACAGTATTAATTCTGTAATTATATATGTATGAGTCCTAAATAGGGGGTTAGAACTGTTGCCTCATGCCTCTAGGGCTGGGGTTTCCCACCTCCACCCTGTGTTCATGAAGTTTGCATGTTCTCCCCGTGCTTCGGGGGTTTCCTCCGGGTCAACCAGTTTCCTCCCCCAGTCCAAAGAAATGCGTTGTAGGCAGTTTGGCACCTCGAAATTGTCTGTAGTGTGTGAAAGAGTGTGTGTGCATGATTGTGCCCTGAGATGGATTGGCACTCTGTCCAGGGTGTCCCCTGCCTCATGCTACCAGTCCCCTGGGATAGGCTCCAGGCTCCCCATGACCCTGTGAAGGATAAGAGGTACAGAAATGGATGGATTGATGGAGTCCTAATAGTGATATCTGAAATTTGAAATATGAACTTTGCCTGATTTGTTAGCCAGCTCGCTAAAGTCAGCTAATCTGCCATGATTTATGCAATGATTTTTTTTTCATAATCTTCACCTTTACTGCCAACTAGCTGGTGGACATACACTAACCTGATAGGATATTAGAGAAAACCTCACTTTTTTGTGTGTAATTATTAAACTACATTTAAGCATTAGATGCTTACCCAGTAATGCTTAAATATACAGAATGAACTCGAACACATTTCCATCTACCCCCCCTTAATGACACCCACTGGTCCCTGTTCTGCAGACAGACCTTCCTCAGCAAAGTAGACCAGTCCTGTTATGCAGCATGAGGAAAGATTACAGTTGAATGTGATGGTTATGTTTCCAGTTCCAATGATGTTTGCAGGAGGATGTTTTATTATAACAACACTCTCAAATTCAGTCCCTGAAGAAAGCTACTGCAGTAGAGCAATTTTAATTCTCCACTTCCTATCTTCCTCAGAGCAAACACAAGTCTTGATGGTTCGGGGTCAAGAAGGAAGCTGTACAGTGCTGTCCCCGGTCGCCATTTTGTTGCCGTGCGATCCTATCAGCCTCAAGCAGAGGGAGAAATCACACTGTATAAAAATGACAGGGTCAAAGGTCTGTACACACCCACAGATATATTCACATACACATGCACATGTACACACATAGATGCAGGTCCCTTAAGGCATGTCTCAAATCACATACTTATGTACTAGACAGTGTTTGAATATACATAATAGTTTAGTGTGTTTACAGTGAGAAATATGAACACATGTGGTGTCTTGAGAGGGCCTGAAAGATGGACTGTTTTTTCTAAACAAATGAGCAAATTCACATACTGACCTGTTCCATCATGTACTATGCTAATGAAGGGGTTGCTAACATCATGTGCGTTGTCCCAAAATAAAATATGGTTAGTGCTTGAATTTACAAACCTCACATGTACTGAAGTAAAGTCTGTTCTCTACTAAGCTCCTAGATTACACTACATATTGAAATAAACCAGGATGTCAAACCTACAGCCCACAAGCCAGGACCAGCCCAGTGAAGGTCCTAATCCGGCCCACTAAATGAATTTAAAAGCCATGTTTTAAATCAAAATCACCTCGTGGACCTTCTTATCCCACTAGGGGACAAAATAAAGCCATATAATCTACTGATAAAATGTGCTAATTATATGTAATTATTCATTAACAAGCTTAAAATCTGATTCTGTAACCATTTGAATCTATCCATTAGATCAAAAACTAATTTGCACAAGTGGCAGAATATTTATACAATTTCAACTTTTACATTTTTATATTTGTAAATAAAATGGGCTATGCACTCACACACACATTTATGATCAAACACCACATAAAAGTGAATTTTGCATAATAGGTCTCCTTTAAGATTCCACAATAGTCAATGCTGTGTGTTCAAAATGTCTTACACTTGTTATAAAATGAAGTGAATGTCTAAACACTGGCTCTGTCTCTGATCTGTAACAGATCAGTAACAATAACAAATCTTAGAGGAGAATGGTGAATTGATTTTTGGCTGTCTCAGTCCTCAGTGTTGGTGAAGGTGGCTACTGGGAAGGCAGCACTCGTGGCCGTGTCGGCTGGTTTCCAGCTAATTGTGTGGAAGAAATTCCTGGCAAAACCAACGAGGACAGACCACGTAAGTCTACACACCTGTGTGTGTGAGTGTGTGTGTGGCTGTCATATTGTCTCTGTTTGTGGCTGTAGATAGCACAGCTTTAAAATGTGGACAATAGAAGAATTTAACGATAAAAAAAATTCAATAGTGAATATTCAAATCATTGTGGTCGGATGAAAAACATTTAAATTAGCTATATTATCCTAAACCCTAATGTTATCTTAAATGTTTAATGATAGTTACAATTAAATAAAACACTAATATTTAGGTTTAATTTTTGTTTTTTGCTTATAATGATGTTTTGATTATCAACTTTTTAAGTGTTGATACGGTTTTGTGTTCCCCCAGAGAGCCGAATAGATCGGACAGATAAAAAGAAGCTATTCAGGCATTACACCGTGGGATCATATGACAGCTTTGATGCCTCCAGGTACGTTCATCGTACATAAATCCATATTAATTCATAACAGAATACTGTATAAGTCATACCATATGCAGTACTGTGCAAAAGTCTTATTAGTCTTCTTATATTATAAGTTTTATTTTATGACTTGTACATTATTGTGTCAGTTCAAAAACATTGTAGATTACAAAACATTAGTTTTCCAGCACAAAATGAAACGTTACAGAAAAATGTTTGTATGTCATTAATGAAAGCAGCATATTACATAAGAGACACTTTTCAGACAAAAAACATAATGAAGGCTGCTGGGTTTTGCTGTAAAAATAAGAAGCAAGTGCGACAGTCAAATTCTCCAGAAGAACCGTGACTGGTTCTGCAAGATGCTCAATAAAACTTACAGCTCATTTCCTTATAAAACTGTAGAAGGTGTACCTGAGATTACTCTTTTTTTTAAAAAAAGCAAAGGGTCATCAAACTAAATAGTGACTTTGTTTCATTTATTACTGTACTTTATAATATTTTTTTTTAATGTAGAAACATTTAATTTCATTATTTTTGAAGGCAACTTTGCTTCAAACATAATATTTAGGCATGTGCCTAAGACTTTTGCACAGTATTGTATCTGTCATATAAGACACACAGACATGTGTGCATGTGCATCTAAAAGGTTTCCTTTTGGTCACTGAGGTTAAGGTTAGGGTTTTATATAGGTGTCGCATGGTATTAATTAGCTGCAGTAATAATAAGACCGGTATGTTTTGTTTGCTTGTTTGTTTGTTTGTATTTTCGAGGATGAATGCTGGCTTATAATTTGCCACAGCATCTTCTTTTAACACTGTGCAACACTTTAGATCCAGTAAATCAGCTGAGACACTTAAAGCAATTTTAAAATGCCAGTTTTCCAGTGTGACGTGCTTGGTGTGCATGATCACCAGGGTACAGAGTAGATCTCCTTTTTTTTCTCCTCCGTTTTCATGCCACAACATTTTCTTGTCACCTCATTTCACACTTAATTTACCTTTTCTGTAATTTGTCTCTAGATTTTGACCTGTGCTGTTACACTGCTAAAAATTGTTTATTGACACAGAAGTGAGTCAAATTAACTTCCATTTCTGCCTTTCTACCTTTTCTTCACTGTTTGGTAGTAATTTAGTGTTTCCAGCCCTCTGTGTGCTTGACCTTTTATGGAGTTTTGTGGGCATCACTAAATGCAAATGAGCTATGTCGGGAAACAAGCTTTGAACTTTGCACTGCGAATGGAACATAAGCACTCCCGAAACGTTCTGGCGGAAAATGTGTCTTCAGTTTGGCTTATGCAAATATTTATACACAACTTTACTAAAATATTGATAAATGAAGCCCATTGGACATATATACTTAGTTCTACAAAAAGTGAAATTAATTATGAAGAATTGAATGGTTAATTTACTACAAGAAAGTAATACTATACTATACTATTTTTCTTCATGTTGAGCATTATGCATATCTAAAGACATTGTGTAACATGCAGATGCCTTCATAAAGAAGTGTCTAAGTATTAAAATATTTGCATTTTGAACAAAAAACTATTTAAAAAAAAAAGAGAGAAAATATTATCAAAACATAATTTAACATAGGTACACTGTCATGCAGTTTTCTAATGGAATGATATGTTGTTCCAGGCTCTATAAAGAACCTGTTACAGTTCTTCTGTCTCTGGTAATAGTCCATTACTTCAAGTGCACCTATTATGGTTTTTCAAATATTACCTTTCATGTAGTTTGTTATAGAGTTGTTTGTGAATGTAAAAACATCTGCAAAGTTTCAAAAATCAAAGTGCATGACAAACAGAGTTATTGACTCCCAAAAGAAGGAACCGATTCTGAACAGCTGAAACGAGTCGTCAGTAATTCCAGACTTACTTCCTGCACACACCTAGTAGGTTTGTAACAAGAAACCTTGCCTCTGGTCTTCATTGGCTGCTTGCTGACAGCAGTAGACCAATAACAACAGACTGGGACATCTGACCAATCAGAGCAGAGTATGCTCTCTGAAAGGAGGAGTTTAGAATGAATCCTAAACACTGGGGGGGTAATACTGCAGTTTAAATTATGAGCACGTTAAAGTGTTTTTTGACCTTGGATGCATGTAAATATATTGTATGAGACTTCTAAAACAAAATTAGGCAAGTTTCAAAACCGTAATTGGTGCGCTTTAATAATAAACAACAACAAAAAAAAATTAACATTAACATCGATTATTACATTGATTAACATTAACATGATCATTATTTTCTTGGTAATAAAATATATTGGAAATCAGTTTTCCCCCTTTTCTATTGTATGAACACACTAATGCAGAAGGCATAAATTCAGCATATTAGACTCATATATGTAATATAGGGTGCTTAAAACTTTTCCACATACTATATTATACTATAGTATAGTATAGCACTATAAAAACTATCAGAGGCCTGTTCCTAGCTGGCAGTGACTCAAATCATTTAATCTAATCATTGTAGCTAAATTACTAACTACCTTAGCGGATATTAGCTATTCAAAAAATAGTAATGGTACTGTATTTTCATATAATTCCATAAGGAGTGATAGTGCCAATATTTAAACACTGAAGTACCACAGAAAAATATATATGTAAATAGATTTTAAAGCAGCACATTTAATGAACAATAACTAAGAAAGAAGAAGAAGAAGACTATGGCTAATGTTCAGGGAACAGGCTCTAGCAACCTTGTCTTAGAAGGTTTTGTCACAGATGAAACTTTTTTCAGCCTTTTTACTCTCTTTCCTTTACAGTGTTTCTTTTTTTGCAGAGCGGAATTAATAGGCCAGAAATAATGTATGGACGCATGAACTGTCAGTAGTATCTCCATCCAGTCAGTCATGCATAAAACTATTCATAAGACACTATAAGACACACACACACACACACACACACACACACACACACAAACACTGTGTTCTTGATACTGCAAAATTGACAGTGACATCAGAAGTGTAAAAACGCTGAAAAGCCCAGCTTGTTGTTTCTGATGCAGACATTTATAATATCTATTTCTCTGCAGCACTGACCCAAATGTGCTGCTGCAGTGAAATTGGATTTTAATGAGATAATTCAGTCTGTTTTTTCTCAAAGTCAAGCTGAATTTTCCCTGGGGGGCTGAAACACAACACTGCATTAAATATTCATGTCGTTTTTTTTTTTTTGTTTTGTTTTTTTGGTTTTTTTTTTACACACTGACAGAAGGTGCCGTTAAATTTTGCATGAACTGCAAACTGTCTACAGTCTGAACACAAGAGGAGATGGAGGGATCTGAGGAAGAATGTCTTATGAATCAGTAGTTGTGTTATTACTAGAGATGCATTTGGAAAGTCCTTTTGACTGTTAATGGACTATTGTTAGTTGGTAATTAATTGACTAACCCAAAGTTAATTTAAACAAATTTAGATTTAAGGTCAACAAGGCTTTATTTAATGAAAGAGAAACCTATAGCCTGTTTTACTACAATATTTGTAATGTAGTTTTTATGTCCTCACTCCTTTAGCCAGATTTAATTGCCCATTTGCCCTTTCCAATCAGAGCTGAGAGTCACATATAGCTGAAATGATCCTAAGCGTTCTGATCTTCCTCCAGAATTATTGAAGGCCTCACCATATTATTTACACATTCCATTGTTAAAACTTAAAAAAGTTATTGTACTGTAGTGCAATATGGTCAGTGATGTAAGTGGACAATATCTAAAAACTGAGGTAGTGGAAACTTGAAGACTAAAAATAATTGTGTGTCCATAGGTGTAGATTTGGTTTGAACATTGGGGGGGTTGAAGTGTGAATAGTTATGCTTCCCGATATTTTTTTATTAAATTAAATTTTTTTTAATTCATTCATTGAAAAAAAAAAATCAGCTTTGTTATATCTGCAGTGTCATTACATAATTTTCCTCTGCTTATCTATCTTTCTATCTATCTACCCATCCATCCATCTATATGTTTAATTTATCTATCTATCGTTCCCAAGCATTTACTATCAAATGATTGTTTCATTAAAACAAATTACACAAAGCATAATAACAGTCCGAATGAATGTAACTGATTCAAACTTATACATATCATTTTTAGCTGGTCTGTACCTTTTAGGTCCGTTCAGAAATCTCTCCAAAAATATTTGATTGGCAATATCTGCAGTACACTTTTTTTGCCATCCACTTCACAATCCCTCTTTCCCTGTCCCAGTCTTTGCAGTGTCTTACAACAGAAATTCTTCGCACATCATAAACACAATATCTGGATTTACATGTTCCCTTTGATTGTGGGAATTGATTAATTCTGATTATTGCTTTTAAAACAAGATCATGGCGGTTTGGGATTATTTGTAAACTATCCACTCAAAAAAAAAAAGCCACCTCGCCAATTACACCCACAACCTTATTCCAAAACTAGTACGGTGGGCAGTAAACACTGCCACCCTGGCAACCCTGTTGACCACGCCTTCATCCACAATTTGCATTGTAGCTTCTCACACTTGTGTGTTAGCACATAAAAAGTACAAACAAGTCCAGTGACATTCACGACAAACAGTATTACTCCATTTCTGTGTAGTGATGATGGGATCATGCTTATTTCCATCCTCGTTGAGACGTTTTAGTATTTAGTGTTGCCTATAAACAACATCAAAGCACATTATGTGTGTGTGTGACACTGCACAGCAAAATCCCCAGTGTTGATTTAACACCCAGAGTGATGAATTTACACCCTACAGTATTTATATAAGTCCACTGGACACAAATGAACACTCTGGGTGTTAATTCAACACTAGGGATTTTAATATGTGCATCTTTGCCTGACCATCTAGTGTGTACTCCCTTAACACCAAAAACACAAAACTCTACAAATTTACGGATGAGATTTTCTCAGTTTTTAGGAAACGGTTTTATGTGGATTTGAAAAGCTGCGTTATCATTCGTTATTCTTACGGGATTGAAAACGCTGTCACAGAATTCAATTCACCTGTGTGTGAAATTTAGATCACATGATCACCTGAATCAACCTCCATCAGCACGGCATCTTAAAAAAAAAAAAAACAGACTTGGTTGCCAGGGTAACTAAGCATCCTCTGCTCTGTTGCTAGGACTGTAGGACTGCAGAAGTCTCTCACACTCACACTCATACACACACTCATGCTCACACATATAACCTTGTTCTCCCTCTCTCTCTCTCTCTCTCCCTCTCTCTGTTTATCACTCTCACTCACTCACACATACACACACACACACACACACACACACACATAGGAAGCAACTTGTAATCTTTATAGACATGTGAAGATTTTTATTATTAAGATTAAAGTTACTTAATAATAATAATAATAATAATAATAATAATAATAACAACATTGTTGTTGTTGTTGTTGTTATTATTATTATTATTATTATTATTATTATTAAATAAATCTATTATTAGACAGATATTACTGTATAATAAAACTGCATGTAAATCTTCAAACTGGAAGTGATGCTGACTGAGTAGTACATAATGTTACATAAAAGAGCGCGAGAGAGATAGTGAACAAGAGAGAGTGAGAGAGAAATGAGTGAGGGAGGGGGAGAGAGAGAGAGAGAGAGAAACCCTCTCCTGCTCTTACACACTCGCTTCTTCATGCTGCCAAAAGGATCGCAGGAATGAAAATGTCACCGCTGCTTCTTGGCTGCTGATGACACACACTCACTCGCACGATCCTTGCGTTTGTGTGCTGCCATCACTCCCTGCACTCATTTTTCCGCTCTACGTTTCCTCTCGTTCCTCTGCTGCCGCTCTTCATCATTTATTTCATCATTTATTCATCGAGCCGGTGATGGTTGTTTTTAGCGACGAGGCCTCGGTGAGCGACTCGCTCTCCGAGGGACGGAGGAAAAGAGGGGATGCGTTAACCCCTCCATTAATTTGAAACACAGCCATCCATCCAACCATCCATCTTTTCCATCCCTACGGTCCGTCCTCCCTTACCTTCCATCATGATGAACGTGCACTCTGGCCGCAAGGCGGTGGCCATGATGAGGATGATGGGATGCAATAACGGACGCTACGTTCGCAATTTCCTCCGCAGCGACTGCGCCATCGACGAAAAGACTGTGGTGCTGCACAAGAAGGAGAACGAGGGATTCGGGTTCGTGCTGAGAGGAGCGAAAGGTAAGCCAGAGTTCCTACCTTCGTCACCACCATCATCATAATCATCATCATCATCATCATCATCCATCTCACAAATCTGTTCTCAGACACCCACATTATTTCCTCAAGCCAAATTTTCTCAATTGAGTCCATATTATGATATTTCACTTTACATCATCATCATAATTATCAGCATCATCAGTATCAGTATCACCATCATCATTAGAGCTACACTTCTAATGAGACACCAAAACACCCACAAATCGCCATTAATTTAGAGATTAGAAGGCTGGGTTGAGTTTATGTGTCAATCCAGTCCACATTTTGGGTCTATTTAGTTTCACACCTTTTAATCATCATCATCATCATCATCACACCTTTAATAATTAGCATTAATCACCACAGAAAACAGAGGTGTGGACTTGAAATATCATCATCGTCATCATCAACATCATCAGTATCATCATCATTAGCATCATCATCACCATGTCAGTTCCAATCCTACTATTACGCGTCAAACACCTAAAACACCCACATTTAGCTATTAACCACAAGAAAAATGTCTGGATTAGTAATCTGGATTGAGAGCATGTGTCAATCGAGTCTACACTGTTGCTTTATGTTGGGTCACTCCTTCATCATCATCATCATCATCATCCCACACCAAACACACAAACATATGATTGATCCAGATTTTTAATCCAGATATTTTCATCTCAGTTCTAACCTTCATCATCATCATCATGCACTTTATATAGGTGTTCAACGGTGATTTGCACCAGAACACACACATGAAGAGCCTAAAAGAATTTTCCTAATTCCAGCACATACTTCTAGTCCATTTCAGTTCTTCTTCTTCATCACCATCATCACCATTATCTGACACTCCTGGTGAAACACACCATAACAGCTATACCTATTGTAATAACTGATTTCCTTAGCCTAATGCTTCTCCTCCAAACAACCACATCATGTCATTAAAAATCAAGGTGTGCAGGTTTAAACTAGCTTTTAGTCATCCAGACTTCTGAGACCCTGAAATTTTGATTATATTTAATTTCTCACAATCCTCATCATCGCCTTCCTCAGAATTGATGATCCTCACTCTCCTGCTAATGATAACCAAACACACCACTACAACCATGTCATTACTTTAAGAACAAATTGAAAAACAGATTTCATCCTCAGTTTAGTCTTCTTACCTGAGCCCAGATGAAGTTTTCCCCTTACCCCAAGTGGATTCAATCTAAAATTTAAAGGCTTGTGTCGGTAGAAGCTAATGGCTGCAGGTGAGAAAAAAGTAAACTTTTCTTTTTTCTTTCTTTTTTTTTCTTTCTTTTCTTTCTTTTTTTTTTTTTTTTTTTACATTTTTTTGTAAGATTTGGTGAAGTTCTCCTTATATTCTGGTGTCTGTCAATAAAATAGCACCTCAGATATAAAGCTCCAGTGTATGTGGTATCCCAACACGAGAAAAACAAATGATCACTAACATCCAGCTAATCAGGACAGGAAATTATACCTACTTGGCTGTAAGTGCTATAGTCCGTTAGTTCAGAAAGTTCTCCTCTTGCACTAGCCCCTTCCCTCAAGCACAACAGCACACAAGAGCATTATTTTCCTATTACTGTTCTGTTACTATACAGAATAATAACAGAATATACAGTACTGTGCAAATGTTTTAGGCACCCTTTTTTATGACTTCTGCATTATCAAGTCAGTACAAAAAAAAATGTTTAAAAAAAAAACATTCGAAAAACATTAGTTTTTCAGCACAAAATGAACAAAAAAATTTACTTATTGTAAATTTTGTTACAGAAAAATGTGTGTATATCAGGAATGAAAGCAGCATCTTACATAAAAGAACACTTCGGACAAAAAAAAAAACATAATGAAGGCTGCTGGGTTTTGCTGCAAAAATAAGAAGCAAGTGTGACAGTCAACATCTCCAGAAGAACTGTGACTGGTTCTGCAAGATGCTCAATAAAACTTACAGCTCATTTCCTTATAAAACTGCACTAATTGTACCTGAGACTACTAGTTTTTTTTAAAGCAAAGGGTCGTCAAACTAAATATTGACTTTGTTTCATTTATTACTGTTTATTACTGCACTTTATAGTTTTTGTTTTTAATGTAGAAACATTTCATGCTATTTTTGAAGCATCTTTGCTCTACAGCATTTCTTTGCATGTGCCTAAGATTTTTGCACAGTACTGTATATGTATAATTAACATTACACACACACACACACACACACACACACACACACACACGTGTGTAATGCATGTGAGGTAATGTGAGCATGTGAGGTAACATTTTGTAGTTAATGATCGGGGGGGCAAGTTGGGGCGGCCAAGGTGGGGCCAAGTATTCCCATAAAATTATGGTGTAATAAAATGTGTAATTCAGTATAAATTCAGATTTTTATAAAATTATTAAAATATTGTATTTCATATGTATATATTATTAAATACCCATAAAATACCACATTTTATAAAGTCTAATTTTATACTGAATTACACATAGAATTATTATGCTGTCGATGACCATAATTTTATGGGAATATTTTACCCCAGCAAGGTACGCAAATTGGGCAGAATACGGTGAATAGATAAAAAGAAATTAGGAACAATTCTGTACTCACTACACTCTTGTTAAATTTGTACAATGCTTTAAAACAAAAATAGAATGAAACAGAAACTGGTTTGTGATTGTAATAATATACAGTACTGTGCACAAGTCAAGAAATGCTGTAGAGCAAAGATGCCTTCAAAAATAAAGAAATTAAATGTTTCTACATTTAAAAAATACTGTAAAGAGCAGTAAACAGTAGTAAAGGAAACAAAGTCACTATTTAGTTTGGCAATCCTTTGCTTTTAAAAAATGAGTAGTCTCAGGTACACCTTCTACAGTTTTATAAGGAAATGAGCTGTAAGTTTTACTGAACATCTTGCAGAACCAGTCACAGTTCCTCTGGAGACTTTGACTGTCATACTTGCTTCTAATTTTTGCAGCAAAATCCGGCAGCCTTCATTGTGTTTTTTTGTCTGAAAAGTGTTCTCTTACATAATATGCTGCTTTCTTTACTGACATTTAATTTTGTGCTGGAAAACTAATGTTTGGAAATCTAAAATGTTTTTTTGTTCTGACTTGATAATGTAAAATAAAAATCTATAACAAAGTTGGTCCAAAAAATAATATGGTGCCTAAAACATTTGCACAGTACTGTATGTGCTCTATTTATACAATTTTTCTACTCTGCTAATCCAGCTGTTAGGGTTAGCATTAATAAATGCTATGAGGATTCCATGCTCTACACATTTTCCATCATTAGCACACCCATCATAAGGACAAAATGGATGAGTTAACAGTGTGTTAGAGTGTGTGTTTAAGCAATGTTTCCCAATCCTGTAGAAGGTTTGATTTGAGTTTGATTCGAGCCTAGTGAGAATGTAAACTGTCACCACGATCAAATTCAGGAAATACTGAACTTTTAAAAACTTTCCCCAAATAAAAGTTACTGAATAGGTTCACTGCAGTTTTAAGCTATAATGGCTAATGTGAATCTGCAAATTAGATGACAGAACAGCCGCTGTAAACAGCCATGAACATGAACATTTAATTTTGAGACACAGAGCTAATTTCTGAGCTTAATAATTTTAAATAAATGTAAATAAATACTTGACAGGAATAAACTAGCCAAATTAATATCTTATCTTATCTTATCTTTTCCGTCTACAAACACGTTTAATTTAATTTACATACTGCAACATCTTGTTTTTGAACCATTTGGGTTGCAGGTGTTATATTTATGAACCTCTGTGGATGTTATAATATAAAACTTATTTTAAATTGCATAACACATCACTTTTCACTAAGTAGAAATGGGTTCACAGAGCTTTTAATCTCAATAATGGATGCAGTGTTTAGTGGTAATGGAAAGCCATGCTATTGGTTGTTGGAGATGGTCAGAATGGTCACTCTCTTTGACAAAATTTAGCTCTATGGTCACTTTACACAGTTACAATTTCACATATGTGGTGCAGTCAAAATTCTTTGCAACACAAGTTTTAATCTAACTACTCTTTACTTTCATGTGTTTACCTGCACACCTGCTCATTTATGGAGTTATCCAATCAGCCAATCATGTGGCAGCTGCACAATGTATAAAAGCATACAGATATAGGTCAGGAGACTGTGGAACATGATGTGGTCTTCTGCTGTTCTGGCCCATCCACCTCAAGGTTCAATGTTTTGTGCATGCTGAGATGCTTTTCTGGAGTTTGCATGTTCTCCCCGTGCTGTAGGGGTTTCCTCCGGGTACTCCGGTTTCCTCCCCCAGTCCAAAGACATGCATGGTAGGCTGATTGGCATGTCCAAAGTGTCTGTAGTGTATGAATGGGTGTGTGAATGTGTATGAGAGTGTGCCCTGCGATGGATTGGCACCCTGTCCAAGGTGTACCCCACCTTGTGCCCGATGATCCCTGGGATAGGCTCCAGGTTCCCCATGACGCTGAAGAGGATAAGCGGTATAGAAGATGGATGGATGGATGAATTGAAGCCTGAACCAATCTGGCCATTTTCCTCTGACGTCTCTTGTCAACAAGGCGTTTCCAGCAACAGAGCTGCCAACTTGCTTAATGTTTTTTTGTTTTTCACACCATTCTGTGTAAATTCTAGAGACTTTCGTGTGTGAAAATCCCAGGAAATCAGCAGCATGAAATACTCAAAACAGCCCATCTGGCACCAACAACCATGCCATGATCAAAGTCACATTGATCATATATTTTCTTCAATCTGATGTTTGATGTGAACATTAACTGAAGCTCTTGACCTGTATCTGCATGATTTTATGCACTGTGCTGCTGTCACATGATTGGCTGATTAGTTAAATTGGATAAATCTAGATAAATGTGCAGGTATACAAATGTTCCTAATAAACTGGATAGTAAGTGTAGACTTTGAGACTTTACATCCTGACCACTGATTGCATTTCATATAATTGAATGTGTCTTACAGCAGGAAACAATAATATGTGCAGAGCAGGAGGCAAAAGGAGCAGGAAAACTGTGAACCACTAATCTAGCTTATGCTAACACACTCAAACTATGTTGAATTGTTCATTAATCTCAGACTTGCTTGTGTGGTTTCTGTCACTGTACTTTTTATAAACTGGACAGAAGGACATCACAAAGGTAGAAACAGTAGTAGTGGCCATGTTGAAGTCAGAATCAAGTTCTTATTGAGCACATAGTTCGGTGTCATAAGTATCAGATAAGCTCACACAAGAACTGAAGGAGGAATGGCATTTTGGATGTGATCCTGAATTTCAAAATACAGTTTTATTCTCCTGTTTTAAGAATCTTTATGTAGAAATGGTATTACATAACCAAAAGATGTCTCTTAAGGTGAATGTTTGATGATTTAGACCAGTGGTTTTCAAACACTGATAAGGAGAGGGGAGGGGGGTCTGTTGATATACAAGTGTACATTACTGTTAGCCACACACTGATAAAAACCTAAGACTATTTAAAATGTATAAGTTTTAGCTAGAGCACATAGTCTCTTATCTGAGGAAGTTAATACAGAAGGGTCTAGTGTGAAAAAAAACGAAACTGTGAAAATTTGACGACTCTAGGGGGCCACAAAGGGATGCATCCTACACAAGGGTGGCCTCACGGTGAAAAAGTTTAAGAACCACTGATTTAGACATGCAGTTTGGACGATGTCCAACTACAGGCTAAATGCTTCCCTTACTTACTAGCAACATTAGCCATCATTAGCTCCAGTGTAAGACTAAAGAAGCAAACTTCAGGCCCCAAACATGTCTCAGCTTTTGGTTTGGCCAACTATACATGGGGTAAGAGGGCCAAAGTCTGAATTTCATCTCTGGCCAAAGTGTTCCTTTAAACTAATTAATACACACTAATACACTCCCATTTTAATACACATCCATTTATAATAACTATAATAACTTAATAAACAGAATAAAAATAAATCCACTTCCATTATCTCCCAAAAAAATCTAACAATTCCATCCCATCAAGGATGCGCACCCATTCCGAAACACTACCATACAATCTATCACTCTATCACTCAATCAAACTCATTTTAACTGTCTTCAAATTTTCTCGTTTCTACCTCCCAATACACTCAAAAGCGGACACGCCCATCGAGGAGTTTACACCTACTCCCGCTTTTCCTGCCCTTCAGTATCTGGAGTCAGTGGATGAAGGTGGAGTTGCATGGGAGGCGGGGCTTCGGACCGGTGACTTCCTCATTGAGGTAAGGTGCATTTCAAAGCTCTGTCCTTTCTCAAATGCTGGAATAAATTTTTAATTAGTGTTCTTACTATTATGTCAGCCATAGTTACAAACTAATGATTTTATCCAATCAGCTGTCCAATCCAAATCGAACATTTAATTCAGCTGATCCTTATTATAACAAAACTCCATTGAACCTCAAGCTTTGCATGAAATCACATGCTTCTGTACTATTCTACATGATGTTCGAGTGTACAGTACATAACCGTACATAGTGTGTCCGGCAGGGCCGTCTGGTATGAATGGGCTAGCACAGCCATCCATATGCTCTTAATTGCTGTTAACAAATGGGGTTTTTCATTATATTTTACTATTTTGGAGCCAAGAACAACAGCAACTCAAGTGGACATAAGAAGAAATACGTGTAACATATGAAGTAGAGGTTGGGGCTGATTTCTTTCTAGCTGAGACTGTAGATTTATGCAGCCTATTACAGATAGCCGTGTTAAGTGATGCCCCTTAGATTTGGTGTGCATTGAGACTGGTACAGCCATAACTTGTTATCAGCAGTGATTGTGAAGGCACATGTGAAGGGTATAATAAACATGAACGAGGTTTTTTATTAAATGTCTGAAGGAGAAACTAGAAGAAAGTACACATTACACAATGGGACGAATAATGTTTGGTGTGCCAAGGTGGGGCGAAACTATATCACCTTAAAAATGTCATGGCATGTTGACCTGTGTTTTTGCACATTTTGTACATTTATAAATTTTCTCAAATGATCTTGGTCCAGATGCATGATAATTAAATTTCAGTTGGGTTGTTTTTTGTTGTTGTTGTTGTTGTTGCTGTTGTTGTTTTTGCAACCTACACTTTTTTTGCCTCCTACAAGTTAGTAGCTACAGTAGCTAGTTAGCCACAAAAACTAGCCACATAAACTAAGTTCTGAGGTTGTGTTATATTAGCTAATTATATTTACCTACTCTACAAACACAAATACGGCTGTTGGCTACACTAGGAAACAAAGCACTTTACATTTGCAAACTTACTTCTCTGTTTGAATGACAGCTTGGTCCGCCGTACTGTGTTTGTTGGAATGTCATGGATATTTCTGATTGTGTGAACAGAATAAGAGGACTGCCTACTTTAAGAAGATATATATATATATATATATATATATATATATATATATATATATATATATATATATATATATACACAGTATCTCACAAAAGTGAGTACACCCCTCACATTTTTGTAAATATTTGATTACATCTTTTCATGTGACAACACTGAAGAAATGACACTTTGCTACAATGTAAAGTAGTGAGTGTACAGCTTGTGTAACAGTGTAAATTTGCTGTCCCCTCAAAATAACTCAACACACAGCCATTAATGTCTAAACCGCTGGCAACAAAAGTGAGTACACCCCTAAGTGAAAATGTCCAAATTGTTCTCAAAGTGTCAATATTTTGTGTGGCCACCATTATTTTCCAGCACTGCCTTAACCCTCTTGGGCATGGAGTTCACCGGAGTTTCACAGGTTGCCACTGGAGTCCTCTTCCACTCCTCCATGATGACATCACAGAGCTGGTGGATGTTAGAGACCTTGTGCTCCTCCACCTTCCATTTGAGGATGCCCCACAGATGCTCAATAGGGTTTAGGTCTAGAGACATGCTTGGCCAGTCCATCACCTTCACCCTCAGCTTCTGTAGCAAGGCAGTGGTCGTCTTGGAGGTATGTTTGAGGTCGTTATCATGCTGGAATACTGCCCTGCAGCCCAGTCTCCAAAGGGAGGGGATCATGCTCTGCTTCAGTATGTCACAGTACATGTTGGCATTCATGGTTCCCTCAATGAACTGTAGCTCCCCAGTGCCGGCAGCACTCATGCATCCCCAGACCATGACACTCCCACCACCATGCTTGAGTGTAGGCAAGACACACTTGTCTTTGTACTCCTCACCTGGTTGCCCCCACACATGCTTGACACCATCTGAACCAAATAAGTTTATCTTGGTCTTATCAGACCACAGGACATGGTTCCAGTAATCCATGCCCTTAGTCTGCTTGTCTTCAGCAAACTGTTTGCGGGCTTTCTTGTGCATCATCTTAGAAGAGGCTTCTTTCTGGTACGACAGCCATGCAGACCAATTTGATGCAGTGTGCGGCGTATGGTCTGAGCACTGACAGGCTGAACCCTCCACCCCTTCAACCTCTGCAGCAATGCTGGCAGCACTCATACGTATATTTCCCAAAGACAACCTCTGGATATGACGCTGAGCACGTCTACTCAACTTCTTTGGTCGACCATGGCGAGGCCTGTTCTAAGTGGAACCTGACCTGTTAAACCACTGTATGGTCTTGGCCACCGTGCTGCAGCTCAGTGTCAGGGTCTTGACAATCTTTTTAGAGCCTAGGCCATCTTTATGTAGAGCAACAATTCTTTTTTTCAGATCCTCAGAAAGTTCTTTGCCGTGAGGTGCCATGTTGAACTTCCAGTGACCAGTATGAGGGAGTGTGAGAGCGATGACACCAAATTTAACACACCTGCTCCCCATTCACACCTGAGACCTTGTAACAGCTTGTGCCAGCGGTTTAGACATTAATGGCTGTGTGTTGAGTTATTTTGAGGGGACAGCAAATTTACACTGTTACACAAGCTGTACACTCACTACTTTACATTGTAGCAAAGTGTCATTTCTTCAGTGTTGTCACATGAAAAGATATAATCAAATATTTACAAAAATGTGAGGGATGTACTCACTTTTGTGAGATACTGTGTGTGTGTGTGTGTGTGTGTGTGTGTGTGTGTGTGTGTGTGTGTGTGTGTGTGTGATTCTGCTCTCAAATTTGTACAAAATAAGGAAGCTCAGATGTCAGCAGCTGCTTTCTGTATGGGACAGTTATTATTATTTTTGAAGCACATAATTGCTGCACAGAAATCCTAACTAGAGGGCTGTTTTCTGACTGGGACACATTCTATTTGTAAAAGAAAAAAAAAAAAGAAGAAGAAGAAGAAGAAGAAGAAGAAGAAATAAAGTAATAGTGTTTGATAACTGATGAAATAAAAGCAGTACTTAAAGCAGTACTCAGCTGTGTTTGTGTTGCCTGCCTACAGACCTTTTTTGTAGTTTACTTCCTCAGAATTAGCACCTCTCAGAGAACAGTTTGCTAACACACACACACACACACATACACACGCACACACACACACACACACACACACTTAAGCTGCAGTGTGTGCAGTTTGTCTCTAGTGTGATGATATAGTCAGGATGCTGTCATTATTATAATAATGAAGCAGTAAAGTTGTACAGTACCTTTCCATCCATTTTCTTTCTTTCTTTCTTTATTTCCACTCCCACATCTTTTTTTTACTGTTTTTTACACCACGCTTCACCCTTCCCAGTCTGCCTTTCCTTCTCTTTTTTATTTTATTTAAATTTTTATTTACTTGATCTCCAACTTGCCATTCTTTCTCTTTACTCTCTATTTACTCAATTACATGCAAAATACAGCAATTGTTGAACTTGACAACACAGTAAAATCATTTGATCAAAAGAATTTTTGATTATCGCTCAACTCTACAGTTGAGTAGAGAACAAACAGCAAAACATAAATGGAAATGGAGAAATGGTCTTTGAGGTTTCTTGGCTACAGTTGAATTGAGGGTGGGAACTCCAATCTATTGGGTATAGCAGTATAGCTAGACAGGAACGCTGGTTATACTGAAATTGCCAAAGCTGGTAAAAGATAATTTCAGATTCAGAGACTGGAACGCTGGAGCTATGTATTTTATAGCAGAACTGTACTGCTAGCTTGCGAACTATGGTTAAAGATGGACGGTATTGGGGAAACACTTACCAAAATTAAGCAAATTAGTACACTGAGTACACATTAGAGTACACTGCTATGCAAAGCTGTCTATCTATCTATCTATCTATCTATGAGGTAATCACAAATTCCATTTCGCTGCAATTTCCATATAGTGGTACCTCCATATGATTGCCTGAATATGTGCCTCAATTGATTAAAACATTCAACATTACAAAAGTATAATAATTAATTCTGTATATAACACAGTGTTTGTGTGATCCATTCAGACTTTTGAGGTATTACAAAAAAGCTGTTCATTAAAATGCAACAAAATTAAATTTAAAATAATGTTAAAAATGCTATTTTAAAAATGGGGCATGTCTGAAGCGCAGGGCTTTTCCCATTTTGCTGTTATATAGTTGTGCTGTCTAAATGCAGCAGAGACAGAGAGACAGAGTGTGTGTCTGTGTGTCTGTGTGCGTGTGTGTGTATGTGTCTGTGTGTGTGTGTGTGACCTGCAGCTCTGTTTCTTTGAAACATGCCCTTCTGCATGCATGATTTACGACACTGCCCAGCTTGGCATAAAACTTTCATAAGAGTCTGTGTGTGTGTGTGACAGACAACACTACACAATATAGGGTATAATACAGTGGTTTACTGTAGGGACAGTATGGTTCCAGGGTCTTTAGTTTGATCCTGAGCTCGCATTACTGTCTGTGCAGAGTTTTGCAAGTTATCCTTGTGTTCATGTGGCTTTCTTCCAAGATCTCTGGTTTTCTCCCATCTCTGAAAAAACAACAACATGCAGGCAGGCATATTGACTGCGTGAAATTGCCCCTAGCTGTGAGTGAATGTGTGTGCGCAAGTGGCAGATGTTAGCTGAGTATGTCTTAGATGATGTCTGTTTCAGCAAGATATCCACCAAAACTACTGTTATCATATAGAAGGAAACAAGAGGAATAATGTGCATCATGCTTCAAAATGTTAGTTGAATGCCCCTCACCACCATCCAAACTTAGGGCCATTTAAAAAATATTTAAAATGTGGGAAATTCAGTTTCTTTGTTAGACTGTGTTTCTACACAGGGCTGCTTTTTTGTTTAGCAGCATGCATGCAACTCATTAAATCCAGTGCCTATCCTGGGAACACTGGTCACAAGGCAGGGACACACCCTGGCTTGGACACCAGTCCATCATGCATAATTATCTTGGAGGATAATTAAAGATGACACTTCACCCACTTTTATTTGAGATATTCAATTCAATTCAATTTTATTTGTATAGCGCTTTTTACAATCGACATTGTCTCAAAGCAGCTTTACAGAAATATCAACATGACAGAAATATCAACATGAAGATATGAGAGTACCCTGAGGAATCCCAGGTAAACACAGGGATGAACTCAGCACAGACTTCCCCTAACCAAGAACTGGTGGAGTGGCACTGATCCCTACTAAAATTTTGTGCTGTGGCAGTTGGTATATTAATGAGTTAATTTGTCAGTTGAAGAACTATAATGCTATGTATTCACATTTAGTCACTGCCACCAATGAGGGTATCCACAACTGATTGGTGCACATTGTACATACAATAAAATTTTGATATACTGTACAGTAATTATAGTACTATATAATAATATTCTTAATTATAAATATTATAATCTAAATGAACCGTTTGTGATTATAAAATGTTTCAACTTGAGTTTAAAAAAAAAGCTAGAGTGGGAAACAGAAATGATCAGGAAATGCAGTTTATTATCTACAGTAGGTTTGTTTTTATTCACAGGAAAGTTAGTACATGAAATAACCTAGTAGAATAACAGAATGAAGTAATGTCATGTACTGTAACACTTATCTAAAATAACTGCCAAAATATGAGATCTGAGATCTGCTTCTTCATTCATTCTACAAAATACATTTGCATGTGTAGTCATTAACAAGGGCTTGATTTACATTGTTTATTTGCAACCCATACAATTATTAATCATTTCACACCAAGCATATAAAGCAGAACCCTTATTGAAATGTGTGATCATTTTACCAGTTTATCCAATCTTGTCAGTTATAACATAGATGCATGAGCACACAAATATAATACATACACATACAAATACAGTTTACAGTGTAAATCGTGGTAGGTAATTGGAAGTAGGGAGTTAGCAATGTTTCGTATTCTCTGATGACCTCCATGCCTAATTCTGTGTCGTGTTTGCTCTGGACTCACGACTGCAACCAACCCCACCTCTTTTGCTGAAAGTACATATGCATCATGAGTTTCCTTTTAAAGGAAAGGGGCAGAGCTGAGAAGCTGTGTTTGGGCTGGAGGCGGGGCTAACTGACTAATCGGGTCATTTATACCCAAAGCCACTTATGACTCATTAAGTTAGTTGGGAACACATAAGCCTTACAGAAAAGGTCATTTACATATTTGCCCATAGGGCTGCATGATATAGATAAAAATAGCATATTAAAATTATATTACTTATATTATATTAATTATATGAATTATATATTATATTACACCCTGTGATATGGCAATATATTAAGAACAAACTGGTGAACCAGTTATATGTCAATGCCAAATTTAGCAACAGTCCCCAAAAAAGACTTATCAGGAACCTTTGAAATTGAGCGGCATACACATAGAACACATAACATGGTTGGTTAGAGGATATATTTATTGTACATATAGAAGTCTTCTATCAGTATTGCAAAAAAAAAAATAAATAAATAAAAATATCAATGACCGACTGTTAGAAAAATTGGAGTGAAGCTGGGAAAATGCACATGCTCAAGTGCATTGTACATCAACACTAACCTATATATTGTGGCTTGGGGAAACCCTTTGGATGATGAAATTTTCTGTTACATGAATTTTTTTGCAAACTACATGTTTTCATTAACAAAAATATGTTTTTCTTTTGTATATATCTAAAAAATAAAAAATAAAAAATGTTTAATTAAGTTGTAGCATTTAAAACTGTGGTTATCCCCAGAAGTGAAAAAAGGAGAAAATTGCAATAATACTCTGGCTGTCTAAAAGCAATCGCTATGTAGTAATTAAATTTTTTAAGATGGTGTCTGGTAAATTAACAGCTATGCACCAGTACCAAATTTTACATTTTGCCAGATGAATGTGTGTTAAAGTCAGACACTGGGGGTCTTGTAAATGCTAACGTGTAGAACGTACAGACGTGTACTGTAGTTTTCCAATTCTGAAAGTACTCAAATGATTCTTCCATTTAATGATTAAAAAAGCAAATGAACAAACTTTTTCCATCAGACAGCCTCAGTCATCTTACACTTTACAGTTTTACAGTTTAGGTGTAAAAATCAAGAGATTTATTGAGATTGGGTGATCTATTGGATCAGATTATTAATCTGCATCATGCTAGTGCTAGATCATGTGTGTGTGTGTGTGTGTGTGTGTGTGTTCAGCTGGTGCTCTTTTACTGTCATATATAGTTGCAATCAAAATTATTCAACCCCAATTGCAAATCCGGTTTATTGTCAAGATTTACAGACTTTAAGCTGTTTATAATGAACAAATAAAACAAAAACATTTGAAATAGTTCAACACAACGAATGTTTTAATTGGTTTCCCCAAATTCAACTGAAAATGCAACTTATAATGACTTCTCCAGTCTCAAAATTATACAACCCCTTCATGGCAAGCATCTTTAGTACTTAGTAGAGCACCCTTTTGCTGTTTTTACCTGCTGCAAACAAGACACATAGCTTCTCGCAGCGTTTCTGAGGAATCTTAGTCCATTCCTCATGAGCAATGGCCTCCAGTTCAGTAATATTCTTGGGATTACGTGCTGCAACCACCTTCTTCAAATCCCACCAGACACTTTCTATGGAGTTCAAGTCAGGTGACTGTGATGGCCCTGTAGAATCTTCCAGGACTTCTTCTGCAACAAAGCCTTGGTGGAGGTTGAATAATTTTGATTGCAACTGTAGTTGTTGCACTAAAAATACTATAAAACCGTTAAAAAAAACTACTACTACACCCATTTTTCTTTTTAATTTTCACATACTGTATCATTTGCGTAATAAGGTCAGATTTGAACTCTACAATGTTTATCTTATTCTGTCAATACTTTATGAACAGAAACACTTTCACTGAAAATGTTCTGGCCAGGTTTGTAGCATGTACACAGTGTAGTGACCTTCCACTGTCCAGTCTCACATGATTAATGAATCAGTGAATGAATAAATAATTGCCAAGAGAGACAGGGGGATATAGTGTCCTTCTCCTGCCTTCTGTACTGTACAGGTAATGGCAGGTCAAATTATTTTAAATTTGACTTGCCATTGTGGTTAGTGTGTTGTTTTATGTAGCACCATGGTTCTAGAGGAACGTTGTTTCATTTCACTGAGTACTGTACCAGCTGTATATGGTTGAAATGACAATAAACCCACTTGAACTTGAAATAATTTAGTTACATTATTAAATAATAGTAGCATCATGACAGCTGTCCTCTAAGGACCATTATTTGAGACAAATGTGAAGGATTTCAAAATATCATTGTTGTTGCCTTTGTTGTTGCAGTATGTGGTAGTGTTCACCTAAATCATAGACTAGCAATCCATGTATAAACTCAAACATGCATATTTGCAAGAATTACTGTGTTATGTTTGACAATACTGCTTTCTGCTAGTAGTCCTTATTCACAAACACTCTGACAATTGGACATTTGAGAAGCCAGACATAAGACACCCACACAAGTGATCAGTAAATCTGAGTAGTCTGAGGATGTGTATGAAATGACACACATATAATGCACCAGTATAAAGTGCATACACCATAATATTGATTGTAGTACTATGCAGTATAGAGCACAGTATGTGCTAATTAACATTTAATATATATAACAGGCTACTATACCTGTCAGGCCAATTTTCTTAGTATTACCTTGCTTCATTTTTGTGAAGAGATTATTCAAAACATATATACTTGGTAATTAAAACCAAAAATCACTTAGTGATGCAACAGAGAAGGACATAAAGCAATTTAGCAAAAACAGCTAATTTTCTGTTCAGTCTGTTGTAAACATTTATAGCCAATTTTGTCTGAATTAAAAAAAAAACATTTTAGGAATGCATTAACAGTAAATGTATTAATGTGATAATAATTGGAATAGACAGAACAAGTAACAAAAAAATAGCAAATTAAAACGTTTTCTAGCAATCGCTAATGGTAAGGGGAAATACGTATTCAAACATTCTTATTTTTGTTATTTAATATACTACCAGTGAACACATAATGTCTTTTGACTTTGTAATTATAAATATGAACAAAAGTGTATTGTATGTATTCAAAAGAATAAAAAAGATATGTTTTCAAAATGAAATTGATAGGGAAAAATGTATTTTGACAACACAAATTAACAACATTTGTTCTTTGTGGCAAAGCCATTGTTGGCTATTACAGCTTTGAGATCTCTACTGTAAGATGTAATTAGCTTTTTACAGCATTACGGGCTCATTTCGGCCCATTCCTGTTGGCAAATTGTCTTTAATTCCACAAGGTTACCAGGGTCCCTCTGTTGGCCTCACAATTTCAAACTGTTCCACAAAAAAATCAGGAGATTGGCTAGTCCATGCAAGCACTTTTACCTTCTTTTGTAGAAACGAGTCTTCAGTTATTTTGGCTGAAAATTTGAGGTTATTGACTTGTTCCGACACCTATCTGCACAGATTCAGCTTCATGGCTGACGAGATTAAATTCTTCTCTAATTTGTCCCGATACATTGTTCCATTCATGTCAATGACATGTTATGCACCAGTACCACTTACAGAGAAATAGTCCCATATCATGGTGCTCCTACCTCCTTAATTCACTGTGGGTATGGGGATCATACAGACAGCCCTTCTTTCTTTCTCCAAACATGACAAGCTGAGTTATTGACGAGGAGTTCTGTTTTTGTTTTGCCTTTTTTCCAGAAGAGCTCTGATTTGTCTATACATTTAGATGCACATCTTTGTGCTTCTTTTTTTAGCAGAGAAGTCTTGCATGAGATGTAGGAATGGAGATGATTGCAGTGCAGTTTATTGCTTATTGTATTCTAAATGTTGTTCCTGCTTTCAGTTTGACCTGCAACTATATTCGAATGACTGCTCTTTTCTATCTTACTTTCCTTATCATTAGTCTGAGAGTGCACTGTGAAATTTTTCATAGCGCACCTGTCTAGGGATGATTAGATGTGGTTCCATTAACTGTCCACCTGCATATTATTGTACCTGTTGTACTGAGAGAGATGTTCAAGGTCTTTGCTACGGCTCTGTAGTGTTTAGTTTTTTTTTTTTTTACATTCGAGTGTTTAATAATGTTGTAACTTATATTCGATAAGGAAGCTCCTTCATCATCACCCTGATTGGTACTTGTTACATGAAATCTTCCCAGCCAATGGGAATGGTGTCCAGGTGCAATTTGCCCAGGAACACTTTTGTGTATATATTTTGTACATTTGTATATACGGTATGTCCGAATTTTCATATACACTTCTTATTTATATATAATTTTTATACCACATTTACATGTATGTGAACATTTCCTGAAGCTCTTGACCTGCAGCTGCATGATTTTATGCATTGTGCTGCTGCCACATGATTATCTGATTAGATACCTGCATGAATGTGTAGGTGTACAGGTGTTCCTAATAAAGTGGATGGTAAGCAACTATTATATACTGCTGACAGTAACATAGTCATCATATGTGTGGATGGATTAAACACCCATTTCTCTGATAGCATGTGGAATGGAGCTTTACTACTGTCTGGTGGTGTTGACAAAAAATTATATGAAGCTACTACTGGAGGAGGGGCATTAATTTTTTGTTACAGAGATGGTGAGGACAGATTTAGTGGTGGCTGTGTAGAACTGACCCAATAGGTATAACCTCAGCTGAGCCTTTTGCTATTGCAGCTGATATTGGCTTTCCACTTCAGTTACTGGAAGATAGTGGTGACTATGAACTTGCAATTCACCACAGCCATTCTTTTCTTGTATAATAAGGGAAGTGAGTAGTGGGTTTCAGCTATCGGTATGCATCAATATAATACAAAATATACTATATACAGGTGTAGTGAAAATAACTGATAGATAAAACAATTGGATATGAGTGGAATGAAGTGGAATGACAAGCACACACAGTAGGGATGTAACTGAATGCAAATACATTATTCCGGTCGAACAGATAATGCATCCTAAGCTAATATGAATACAGATGCGAAATATTAGGCATAGTGTTCTTCTTTTTTCCATAAAGTTTGTGAGAGTATGTGTGCATCAAGAATCTGCAGGATGAACAAAAAAAATGTTGCATCGATAGTGCAATGTTTTTACTTTAATGTGGAGCTAAGAGAACGGCTCACTGAACCTCATGGGGAGGGTTGCCAGGTTTTAGCAAAATTCACACCTCGAATACAACTCAAAAACCACACTAAGAGACATGAAACTAGCCCATACTGTTCAGGATAGGAACGTTTAGGCACATTGTTCTTTTTCAGCCTTTTGGTTAGACTGAATATGAAAACAGATACAAATATTTAACACTAAACACATACAAATACAAATACAGATAATGGCATTGTGTTACACCCCTAATACACAGAGAGTGTAGGAAACTGTTGGGACTCAATGTTGCACAGTTCAGTAGAGCTTTTGTGGAACATCCAGCTATGATGTTGAGTCTGCTTGTGCATGGTTTGCGGACAAAGACATATAACTCTGTGTGGACAGATTTCATCAAGAATCACACTGAAGGTCCCGTCATAGCTTCAGTTGAGGCAGCTTATCCAGAGATCATGGTGCATTAGAACCTCAGACTTTCAGACTTATGCAACTGGAGACTAATGCCCAAGAGTTTTCTGAGTTTGCAAGAATTTATACTAAGGAGTGACTATATATTTTTCTCTGCCTCTCCTCTTTTGGTGCAGCTGATTGGTCAGCCAATTCCAATTCAATGTTTATAAAATGCCTCTATCATGAAACTGTAGTATTGTACAGTCACAGAACGTAGTCCAAAGTTCCAAGTATGGTTTTACAATGCATTTAACACCAAATATGACCTTGCTGTTGAATTCCCTGTGCCTTTGAATAAAACCTGCTAGGATTACATGTTCATGGAGCATGCAGATATCAAACAAACAGCACAGTGCACGAAGACGGAGGTTACGAGTGTCCTGAGCACTTTTCTGATTTGATGTATTTGAAAAGAAAGTGTTCTGTAATACCAGATCATTTGATACCTATTTGTCTCATTGTTGAAGTTTTCTTGGGGAGACAGTCTTATCAATCCTGTGTCTGTGCCCCCTTGGAGCAGGTTGGAATGGAGTCTTGTGTGTTGTAGATTGCTAGCCATCCTGTTTGTTAGGTATCTTGACAGATTTGACCATCCCAGGTAGTTAGAAAATGGAGTTTATAGAAACAAGAAGTGCCCTTTAGTGCTCTAATAATGGGGTCTGTGTTACCCAGTGTTCAGCCTTCATGCTTTGTTGTATGGCTGGATTGTATAAGACATATTTTAGGGGCTATAGCACTGGTAAAATGATCACAGTACAAACTTCTCATAATCTCTGAAGAGATCAATGATTGTGTCATCTGCAAAGTTTAACAGATGGACCCTTGAATTAGAAGAGCAATGGAAAGAGTATGCATTCCTGGGGTCACCAAATCTAATGGATAGGGGTTTCAGAAGTGAGAATCCCCAGCCTTAACTTCTGCCTCCTACCAGTCAGAATGTTGGTGAACTTTTAATATTCATAGGCAACTATGTTGAGTTGGGAGACTTTGGAGTGGACCAGATCAAGAATGATTCTATTAAACTGAATTGAAATCCAGAAAAAGGATCCTAGTGTACACCAACAGACAGTCAAGGTATTGGAGGAGAAAATGTATCCCCATGTTGACTGAATCATTAACAGATCTACTCCCCTAATAGGTGAACTGCAGGGGGTCCAATTAAAGCTCTATAGTGTTCTTCATGTGACCATTAACCTAAGGAACATTTTAGTGCCTGCAAAATATACAGTAGAAGAAAACATACTGCAGTATAAACATTTAACCATGTTTAGTTTCTTCTGTTTTTGCCTACTGCCTTGCTTTGTGGGATGCATTATAACCATGAATATAGCACTGGCTGCATATTTAGAAATGTTGGCTTGAGTAGTAATATTCACGCTGTTCACATGCTGTGTACTGCATACTGTTGATGGACAGGGCATAGTATGAGTGCACATATGTACCAGTATACACACACACAGACACACACATACGCATATGTACACCATGCTTTAGATTTTATTTTTCACCCTGGCATGTGGTGCTTCTGTGACATCAGCTTCCTGGGCTGTTGCCTTGGTTACACAGGCCTGTGATACCTCTGCTTGGATTGCTCTGCTTGGATTGCTCTTACACACATGCGCACACACACACACACACACACACACACACACATTCCTCATCCTGTGAAGTGCTCCGCCTGCTAACCCAGTTTTGCTTGGCACAGCTGAAGGGCAGCAAAGCACAGCGTTTAAGTGTGTATCACTGTACAAACCTGTGCGTAAGTGTGTGTGTGTGTGTGTGTGTGTGTGTGTGTGTGTGTGTGTGTAGCCCTTATGTCACATGCTTATGCATTCTGGGACATTCTCCTTGCTGCAAATGAAATAGGCAAGCATTATTATCATTCTTTGCTCATCCTGCATCCATTTTTTTAGGATAGATATACTCCCATTATGCCAAAGGAATAGAAAGTATTATTTCAAATATTATTTCAAATATTTAAAAAATAATTAAAAGAAACTATTAATGCCAAACTAATGCCAAAGGGGTTGTATTAAACATTCATCAAAGCTTAAATTTAACAAAAGAAAAATACACAAGAATGAAATGATAAATGATATATGATAAAACACTGCTCAAAACTGGCTAAGCTCATTCATAAGACTGATCAGAGAACCCAGGTGCTGGGATAGCTTTCACCTGCTAGATTAGCTTTCACCTGCTGGGTTAGCTTTCACCTGCTAGGTTAGCTTTCATTTGTTAGGTTAGTTTTCACCTGCTAGGTTAGCTTTCATTTAGTAGGTTAGCTTTCACCTGCTAGGTTAGCTTTCACTTGCTAGGTTAGATTTCTACACTAGGTTAGCCTTCACCCTCTGGGATAGACTTCATCTGCTAGGTTGGCTTTCACCTTCTACAGTAGCTTTCAACTGCTAGATTAACTTTTATTTTCCAGGTTAGCCTTCACCTGCTAGATTAGATTTCTACACTAGGTTAGCCTTCACCCTCTAGGATAGACTTCACCTGCTAGGTTAGCTTTCACCCATTACGTAATCCAGTACAGCATAGACTTTCAGCTCAATAGCTCTAATTAAAGTTTTTACATCATGATTTCATTTAATGAAGGAAAAAATAGTTATCCATCACTAGAATAAGAAACTCAGTGAGTGTGTGAACAATGTTTGATACAATAGCCTATTTGCACAAGTGTGTACACCCCTTAACTAATATTTTCTTAAAGCACATTTTGCTTGAATACAGAACTCAGTATACAGTATTTTAGGTACGAGTCTACCAAATTAACACATCTTGATTTGGCAATTTTATTCCATGCTTCCTTTCAAAAATGCTCCAGATCAGTCAAATTGCAAGGGGATCACCTGTGTACAGCCCTCTTCTAGCCATTCTACAGGTTTTATAAGATATTTATTATATTATATCATATATTATATTACATTGTTATATTACATATATATTATATATATATATATATATATATATATATATATATATATATATATATATATATATATATATATATTAGATATTTATTATATTACAGGTTTGATTTAGCTCTGAGCTCCGACTGGCCCATTCCGAAACGTTGATCTTCATGAGGCCATATGAAGCCATTCCTTTGCTGACTTGGATTTGTGCTTTGGCTTGTTTTTATGCTGGAAGGTGACACTTTTCTTCACTGTCTATCAGAGGCAAGTTGTGTGCCAAAATAGATTGGTATTTGGAACTATCTATGATCTTACTATACCCCCAATCCCAGGTGAAGAGAAGAATCCCCATAGCATGATGTTACTTCACAGTGGGTTTGGTGTTCTTTAGGTGATCAGCTGTCTTGTTTTTGTGCCAAATATATCTTTTAGAATTACGCCCCAAAAGTTCTACCTTGGTCTCATCAGACCAACACATTTTGCCACATGGTTTTGCAACATTTAGGTGGGCTTTCATGTTTTTTGATCTTTGTTTTATTTCTGTTTTTTGTGAAAAAGGGGGCTTCTGTCTAGCCACATTACACCACAGCCCAGACATGTGAAGAATATGTCAGATTGCTGTCACATACAGGGAGTGACCAGAATTTACCAAATGTTGTTGCAGCTCTTTAATGTTGCTGCAGGTCTCTTGGCACCCTCGCGGATAAGTTATCACCGTTTTCAACTTTGAAGAGTCGTCTTGTTCTTGGTGATGTCACTGTGGTTCTCCATTTTCTCCATTTGTTGATGATGGCCTTCGTGGTGTTCCATGGTACAGCTAATGTTTTGGGAATTCTTTTGTACCCCTCTCCTGATCAGTACCTCTCAGTAATAAAATCAAGTATGTGCTGTGTAAGCTCTTTGCGGATCATGGCTTCATTAGTCAGATGAAACCAAAAAGATGTCAAGAAAATCCTTGAATTACTTTTAAAAATGATCATTTTTCCACTGAAAGCAGGTTCTTTTTTTTTTCACTTCAATTTTGCTCATTGCTACACGACATTAAATATGGAAAAAGATCTGCCATGATTTATCTTGGTTTCATTTTTTTCCTTATATCACACAACCCTGACATTTTAACAGAGATGTGTAGACTTTTAAAATCCACTGTACATAGGTTACTGCGATTAATAAAATGTTCAAATAATATGGAAGTCCTATTGTATAAATCCTAGGGTTAAGTTTGAGCACTTACTATTTTGATAAAACTCAATTCATTCAATATAGACATTAGTCCATGACCTCATTTTGTATCTTCAAGCTACTTTTTGAGCAGGCATAAGCTACTTCCCCCTGAAAAGGTTCAGCAACAGTGCGTAGGATGACCTGATAAACCAACAGTGTGAAAATACCTGTCAGAGTTTGTAAAGCTATGCTCAGCTGAAATAATGATAATGAGTCTTTATTGATCACATATACATATGCACAGTATACCCCAGCATGTTAGGAAGCTGGGGTCAGAGCACAGGTTCAGCCATGATACAGCACCCCTAGAGCAGAGAGTGTTAAGGGTCTTGCTCAAGGGCCTTATTCATAGCCTTAGTGTTTTGCTGCTAATTCACAGTTCTTGTTTTGTGTTTGGTTGAGCTATAAATTAAAGAAATTCTACACTTGCATCTGTCTCCACCTTGGAATCGTGACAGCCTGGCAGTGCTGGGGCTTGAACCTCCGACCTTCCGATCAGTAACCCAGAGCCAAACCACCAAGCCACCACTGCTTGATATGAATTTTTAATCTGATTATTATTACTAATTAAACTATTATTTATCAATCTATAAATTAGATTATTAATCTGCATCATGCTAGTGCTAGATCGTGTGTGTGTGTGTGTGTGGTGGCATTCTCAGGAATCTTCTCTCACTCTCCATTGTGATCAGTGTAATTAAATACATTCAGACCCAGAAGATGCAGTCAGTGAATAAACACACACACACACACACACACACACACACACACACACGATTATTCTACAGCATGTTGAAAATCTGAAGACTCTTTATCTATGAATTAGACAGTTTGTTGGAGAGAGAGAGAGAGAGAGAGTGTGTGTGTGTGTGTGTGTGTGTGTGTGATGGACCTGCCTATGCTGGTGTGTGTGTGTGTGTGTGTGTGTGTGTGATGGACCTGCCTATGCTGGTGTGTGTGTGTATTATTCTCTGAGTTTAAGAACAGGCATTAGCTCTGCTGCAGCTGTTTGTGTACGTGTGCTTGTGTGTCTGTGTGAACTGTAATGCTCTGTTAAAGCTAGCAGTGATGATTCATGCCACTGCAGACGTCATTGAGAGAAGGAAAGACAGTGCAGAAGACAACGATAAAGACAAAGTAGATTGACATGAAACATGTCTGTAAAAATAGAAATTACACATTATACATCTTATGTTTAACGATCACATAGTACATACATACACAGGCTGAATACTGGGGTGTGTCGCTCTTTCCGAGATGGTCATCTCAATGCACGATCAACAATTTAAAGCAACTGTAGACAGTAGGAAAAAGGCAGACAATAGGTGCAGTGAAGGCACTTATATATAATGTTCACATATTAGAGAGTTCTAGGTTAAATTTTTTGATCTTGTTAAAACATTTATATTCTAATTTTAATATTGATAATAATAAGTGAGTGCTAAATCAGTTGAGTCATTTCCTTACAGCTTACAACTATGCATAGACAGCGGGATCAAGGGAACTCTTAGTCCCTGACCTAGTGAACTAGCATGAGGATAGAGCAATTCGCTCTGGATAAGGGTGTCTGCTAAATGCTGTAATTGTAATAAAAAATAAGCAATTTATACTCTACAGCATATTCCATATATACAGTATAAAGGTGCAGTAATCCATGCAAATTATATGATCTGATGTCGATCAAGTCGAGGTTTACATTAGTCAGGCTTCTTACGTGTAAATTTACACACACTCAGGAGGATGAGTAGTATATGGATGTTTTTCCGAATTTACGGGATTTTTATTAATATGAAATATCTTGTGTAGACATTCATACAAATGACTTACGAATGAATCCATGTGTATCCAGCCTGAAAAATGAGGCCCATTGTTTGGATCAGTTGCACTTGTTGTATTCAGACAGTTTCATGAAACGATAACAAACAATTTCCACGTTTAAAATCTCTGTCATAAATACAGGTACAGCACATACTAGCGAGTGCTCTACACATCATCACAACCAAACAAATATGCAAACAATTCAAAGGTTACAAATTACATAGCAGCTTGAAACCACAAAACTACAGATGTATCAAAAGCAGTTTTCTGTATTAAATACACTATTGATGAGTGCCTGTTGGCTTTAATCATGATTAAACAACCATTTATATTTACATATAAATAAGGTTTATCTGCCATCACTATGCATTTTGGTAATATGTGTGGAAGTAGTATGCATCAGTTATGCACAGTGGATTATGGGTAATAATACAGTATAGTGAACTCTTCCAGGAAGAGAATTTGTCCAACAAGAATTCAGATGAGGTTACAAAATGACTGCACCCCAAATAATGCTTTATACAGTGAATAGGGAATGAATTCAGACATGGTGCTGGCCCCTCAGTGTGTGATGCCCGTTGTCATGGTGACTATTGCCAAGCATCCTGCACTGAAGCGGCCAGAGGGAGCTTTACAGCTTGAATGATAGTCTATTCAGCCAATCAGAGGAAGCTCTGGCTATGTTCGATGTTATGGCCATACCATATACGAACCATAGAGGTGCACAGTCAATTATTACAACACCTCACACACACACACACACACACACACACACATACCAGCATTGGAGTGTGTATTTTCCCATAAGTCTGTTTATACATTCATGGGGAAAAGTAAGTACACCCTCCTTTAATTCTATGTTTTTATTCATCAGCGTCTAAATCACAGTTGTGTGGTCCTCACCTCACCAACTTCTATAAACAAACAGATAACCTCAGGTGACAAAAAAAACAAAAAACAAACACAACAGATTGCAATATTTAGTCATTTTTTTAATAAAAACTAAACCAACATTCAGAAACCCAGTGGGATGTAGAACCATCTTTAGCAACAATAACATGGAGTAAATGTTTTCTGTAGGAGTTTATCAGTATCTCATCATTTTGGAGTAATTGCTTCAGTTCATTGATGTTTCAGGGCATTCGTTTCTGCACAGCTCTCTTAAGATCCTGCCACAGCATCTCAGTGGGGTTGAGGTCTGGACTTTGACTTGGCCATTCCAACACCTTGATATTTTTCTTCTTTAGCCGTTCACATGTCGATTTGCTGGTGCACTTGGAATCATTGTCCTACTGCATGACCCAATATTTGGCCCAGCTTAAGCTGCTGTACAGAAGGCCTCATCTCAAGAATATTCTGGTGTAAAGTGGAGTCCATCGTTGTCTCAATGACTGCGAGTTTGTGGCTACAAAACAAGCCCAAATTATCACCCCTCCACCACCCTGCTTGACAGTTGGTATGAGGTGTTTGTTGTGATATTTACATTTACATTTACATTTATTCATTTAGCAGACGCTTTTATCCAAAGCAACTTACAAATGAGAAAATACAAGCAAAGCGATATATCAAGCAGAGAACAATACAAGTAGTGCAACCATACAAGATCCATTAATAGAGTTCTAGAAGAAGCAAAGTCACAGAGTTGAGGTATAAGTGCCAGAGTAAGGGTTTTTTTTTTTTTTAGGGGTTGGTTAGGTGTTCACAGAAGAGGTGGGTCTTTAGCTGTTTCTTGAAGATGGTGACAGATTCTGTGGTCCGGATTGAGGTCGGAAGTTCATTCCACCACTGAGGAACAGTTAGTTTGAAGGTTCTTGAAAGGGACCTTGAGTCACACTGAGTAGGCACTACTAAGCGTCGGTCGTTGATTTATCGCAGATTGCATGAGGGAACGTAAGCCTTCAGGAGAGAGTTGCGGTAGATGGGTGCTGTTCCAGACAAGGTCTTGTAGGTGAGCATTAAGGCCTTGAATTTGATACGGGTAGTTGTGTAGCCTGTTCGGTGAGATAGGGTCTGATTTTCTTGATGTTGTACAGAATGAACCTACAGGACCATGCAGTTGTTGAGATGTGGTCTGTAAAGGTCAAGCTGTCCTCAAGAATCACCCCAAGGTTCCTGGCTGTCCTGGATGGCTTGAGTGTGGTTGAGCCAAGCTGTATAGTGAGGTTGTGGTTGATTGAGGGACAGGCTGGGATGACCAGAAGCTCAGATTTTGCCAGGTTGAGCTTAAGGTGGTATTCCCTCATCCAGACCGAGATGTGCTGTGTTTGGTTTTGGTTCACCAAACATGATGACCAAACATCTCCACCTTGGTCTCATTAGTCCAAAGGATATTGTTCCAGAACTTTTGTGGTTTGTTCAGATGCAATTTTGCAAACCTATATCATGCTGCCATATCTTCTTTGGAGCGAAAGTCTGTAGGTCACATGATTTAGCTCTTGGGTTTTTCTTTATGCAGTATCTCTGAGCATTAAACAGTCTGACTTTGGACTAAATTTGTGTGGATGCCCACTCCTAAGATTGGAAACTGTCTTGAAGGCTCTCCATTTGTAAACAATCCTTCTCTCTGTAGACTGGTGAATTTTTCAGACAGCTACTTCACATAGAAAGCAAACTGACACCTGATTATAGTTTGAAACATTAATCCAAAATGCATAATGTGTGTTCTGTTGATATGTTGTGTGTAACCTAAAACCTTTTAACAGTCTCTCTTTGAATGCTTTTTGTATTGGACGTGTGATTATTGAACATAAAACCAGTGGCTGAATTTATAAAGCTGCATTGCAACAAGATTAAAAATGTAAATAATGACTATGACCATAGTAACTTATCCATAGCAAATATATAGCTATACATTATCTTACCTGTGTCTGAACAGTGTTTATGTCTGCACTTTGTACTGCAGGTGTGATAGTGTCGCAGTGTGGATTATATTGCTGGAGGACAGAGTCAGCAATGCATCTTTTTCAGTACCTTTAACTTTTTTTTTTTTAATTGTTGTTAAGAACTAGTTAGGAAATGTGCTGAGCAAAGCACTGGCAAGAGAAGAAAAATTGTTGACCAAAATGACCACTTCAAATTGCCCAATGGTGTCAGTGATTGTGTGTGTGTGTGTGTGTGTGTGTGTGTGTGTGTGAGAGTGTTTAGTTTTTTAGCTTAGGATTAGATGTAGTGTCGCATTAATTACCTGCATTAATAGTTATGTCAACGGAAGGTCCTTATAAGGATAGTAAGACAAATGTGAGTGATGCTCTGTGATGGACTGGCATCCCATCCAGAGTTTATTACCGCTTTGGGCCCACTGTCTTTGGGATATGCCCCAGATCAGCTGAAATCTGGTTTACTATAAAGTTACTGAATTTAATGAAAATCTTAAAGTCCTCAACTCAGTGATTCATTTACTATAAAGGCATGCAGGTAACCTAAGAGTGATGAATAGCATTTAAATTGATGGTTTACACCAGAAGTGATGCAGCATGCTGCTACCTCTCTGATGCTTTTCAGTTTACATATGGCATACTGTATATGTAGATCATTTGTTTTAGGGATTTCTTGCATTAAATTTAAACAACAAATTTTTGACTGATAATCAGGTGGTTTTAAAGATGCATAACTACTCTATATGATCATTCATTCATTAATCTTCATTAAGCACTACCATAGTTAAGATCACCTACATAGTTAGGATCAGCCACGGGCAGCTGTGGCTCAGGTGGTAGAGCGGGTTGCACATAAAGAATAAAATAGGAATAAAATAAACAAAGAAATAGGAATGAAAAAAGAAAAAAAGAATTACAATAAACTGTTTGCATAAGTGTGCACAACCTTTTATAATGACCTTTAATCAATGAAGAGATTCTGATTAAGCCCAAATATCAGAGATCAAAGAGCAGGTGTTTCTGTAGGATTTTCTTGACATGTTGGTTTTATCCAACTGCAGAAGCCATGGTCTGCAAAGAGCTTACAAATTATTACAAAGTATTGATCAGTAGAGGGGTACAAAAGTATTTCCAAAACATTACATGTACCATGATACAACATGAAGGCCAACATGGCCAAAATGGGGAAAAACAGTGACGTTACCAAGAACAGGACGTCCCTCCAAAATTTAAAACATTAAAGGAGCTGACGAAATATTTGGCAAGTACTGGTCACTCCCTACATGTGACACCAATCCCATATTCTAGTCTGGGCTATGGGGTAGGGTGGCTAGAGAGAAGCCCTTTCTCACAAAAACAAACAAGCAAACAAACAAACAAAAAACATCCAAGCCAGCATAAATCCCCCCAATCCAGCTGGCAAAATGTGCTATGGTCTAATGAAACCAAAGAAGAACTTTGTAGAACAAAGTAGAAGTTAAAGAAGAACTAAAGGTGCACAAACAAAATAACTTATCACCCAAAGAACACCATAGCCTCGGTGAAGCATGGTGGTGGCAGCCTAAGCACACATGGTGCATACTTATTCAAGCAGGCTATTGTAAGTTTTTTATTTTTCTTTTTTTCCTACAATGTTTCTATTTATTAGTCACTTGAATTTTGTTGTTTGCTACAGTATATGACATTAAAGGTGGAAAAAGAACTGGCCAGACTTGTCTTGGTTTAATTTTAATTTTATTTTTTTACATTACAAAAGCTTAAAAGTAAATGTTTTAGTTTATACAAAATTGCAGTGTGATTTTTCATTTTAATCTACCTGTCCAAGGTTTTTCATGCATTCACATTGTTCCTGATTTAAGTAATATTATTAATTTTGTATTATTGCTTATTATTGTCTCATTAATTGAAAAGTTTTTTTTTTTTTGTCTTAATAAAAATGTTTCAGAAAATTCCTTAAAGACGGTAGACTGAAGGATCTAGGATGAAGGAATCAAGAAGGCTTTGGTATTGGTATGCAGCCCTATGAGCAGGAGTCAAGGCCAAGATAAAATGCAATGGAGAAGCTTATAAGTAGCCTGATTAGTACCAGCTCCTGTGTTTTCCATGCTAATTGCAGTGAATTTCAAACTTTTTTTTTCTTGGTTACCCTTAGATAATATTTTTAGATTATACGTTAGAATTCATTTGTTCATGTTCATTCATGTTTTCTGGTTATTTTATCTATGAAGATTATAGGTAATTATAGTAATGAATTAGTAGATGTTTATTTAATCAAACCTACTGAGATTTTCATACTACCATATCAGGTAACAAAGGATTTCAGCTGGTTTCTTACCTTGCCTTGGAGAACTGCTTTTTCTTAGCATGTTCAATACTTTTTTCCTGTGTCATTCCACTTTATTATACATAACTTTATTTATGGACTTTAATGTTGTGAATTCTTTATATTTCCGGATTTCTTGAGTTAATACTGATGTCTGGTGAAAATTTCATGTGAATAACCTCATTGGAAATATATTTACTGAAAAAAATGTAATGATGCGTCCAATACTGATTTCCCCCACTGTAAGTCTGCCAAATATGAGTGAGTGAGTTACAAGGCTGGTCTATGCAGTGCTTCAAATCCAAAATCATACACTGCAAAAAGTTGACTGTAAGATTTACAGTCTTAATAGGGAAGCCAATAAAATAAAGTAAAAATTTACAGTAATCTGTATATATTTACAGTAAAGTACATTTGCTCATTTGGCTGACATTTAAAAAAAAAAGAAAAAAAAGCCAACTTACAACTGTGGCAGGATACAACTGAGGGGAAGGTGAAGGGTCTTGCTCAAGGACTCAACCATGGAAGTGCTGGGATATGTACCAGACTTTCTAATCTGTAAAAAGAATAGAAAAAATTTTAAAAATCTCAAAGCCTTAACCACTGAGCCACTATAGCTAGCTCAACAAGCTTACATTGAATGAGCCACTTCTACCACTGAATAAACTCATACTAAATGATTGCATTGAATCACCACATCAGCACCCCCTACTTCCTTTTTTGTCACATTTTTAGTGTAAGTGATGTGGTGAGTGTGTTGTTATCGATGACAAGCTGACATTCCTTTTTTCTTCATATGTCAGACAGCAGTCTTCTAGGAAAAGGTTTACAGTAATAGCCAGGATGACAGAAAAAGAGAGGCAAAGTGTGTGTGCGTGTGTGTGTGCATGTGCGTGTGTGCGTGTGTGTGTGTGTGTGTCCTGCAGTATCATGACTCATATCCTCTATTGCCTTTGATGAAGCACTTAGAGAGACCCTTAAAGAATGCAAATAATTCCATAAATAAATGGAAACAAAGAAAGTGGTCTTTTTTGTTTAACTACGTCCTGTTTCTATGAGGTATAAATGAGTTGCAAACATGTAAAATTCCATCAAACAAAAGCGTTTTCAACAGGACTCTATTCACCAATTCTATTCACCTGTGCTTCAGGGGTTTTCTCTGGGTAATCCGGTTTCCTTACACAGTCCAGAGACAGGCGTTATAGGGTGATTGACATCTCTAAATTGTCCATAGTGTGTGAAAGAGTGTGTGAATGTGCCCTGTGATCGGTTGGCACCCAATCCAGGGTGTCCCCCACCTCATTCCCCGAGTTCCCTGGGATAGGCTCCAAGTTCCCCATGACCCTGTGTAGGATAAGCGGTACAGAAAATGGATGGATGCATTGATGCATGATCTAGATCCACAGTACAGCGGCTGCTGTGAAGATTCATAACATCCAGAATTTCACTAAGTACCAGGGGCCACATTTACAAGAGTCTTTTCTTACCACGGTGATTCTAATTTTTAGTGTGATGAAAAGTACCTATAAAAGATTTCCTTCTTAAAACTTATTCACAAAAGTGCAAAGTGAAACATTAAGTAAGGAATTAATAATAAATAATAATTCCTTAGATATATATATAGCGGTTTTCCAAGCACTCAAAGCTCTTTACATTGAATTCTTAAGCAAAGAGGTAGGGTAGGGTTGACCCTCTTGCTACAGATGATGGAGTGTTGCATGAATGAATAGGCAGTAATTGGATAATACTGTGTATTAAAATGATAAATTAAGTTTGTGAAAATGAAGTCTTCACTGCCATGCACTGACTCATTCCTTTCATTCGGTCACAGCTTACATGGTTTGCAATTGCGAACAGCAGTAACTTTTAACAGACCAAAGACTTACTGGTTCTAGCTTCATCAAATATCTTTGATATAGGATTCTGAAAGAGAGATTTTCATTTGTTTACATCATTAATTTGTCATTGTTTTTTTTAACATCCTTGAATAGTGTACATTTTATTGTACTGTACATACAATTGTATATACTTTCAATGAATCCTTTTGGTCATGACCTACAGTATATTCCCTCCCCAGTGAATCTCAGTGAGTCATAACAGAGATTGGCTCCACTCTTGTTTTCTTGTTGCTCCGACTCCGCAGTTCAAATGACTCAGGTCCTATCCACATTTCATGCATTAATGCAGCCCAATTTACCAATAGGCACACTAATACCTAAGGCAGCTGAATCAATCAGCCCATACAAAGCAGAGAATAAATCCAAGATAGAAAACTCAAAGTACTATTAACTGTCAAGGTGCTAGTCATTTTGAAATCAGTGTTTTGATTAAAACTAAATTTCATAATAATAATAATAATAATAATAATAATAATAATAATAATAATAAGTAAATAAATAAATAAATCCCAATATCAAAATATACCTTCTTGCATATTGCAGTTTATACATATATTGTTTCTTTTTTATATATATTTTATATATTATATATAGTTATAGTCTCAAAGGATGCCAATAATTTTGGAGTTGCCTGTATTTCTATATAAAAACTGTGCTGGCTGTAACTGTGTGTGTGTGTGTCTGTGTGTGTGTGTGTTTTCAGGTGAACCAGGAGAACGTGGTGAAGGTGGGTCACAGGCAGGTGGTCAACATGATACGACAGGGTGGAAACAGACTCGTCATTAAAGTCGTGACAGTCACCAGGAACCTGGACAATGATGACAATGCAAGGAAGAAAGGTACAGCTCCTACAGGACAGACACACATCCACACACAAACAACACACATGTATACACACACAGAAGTTTTCATACCTTCCTTGGTAAATGAGAAAAATAATATATCTACAGTACTCTGCAAAAGTCTTAGGCACTCTATTTTTTTTGTCCAAACTTTGTTATAGATTTATTATTTTATGACGTCTATATTATCGAGTCAGTACAAAAAACATTTTAGATTTCCAAACATTAGTTTTCAAGAACAAAATTAAATGTTACAGAAAAATGTTTGAATGTCAGTAAAGAAAGCAGCATATTAAGTGGTAAGAAACACTTTTCAGACAAAAAACACAACGAAGGCTGCTGGATTTTGCTGCAAAAAATAAGAAGCAAGTGCGACAGTCAAAGTCTCCAGAAGAACCGTGACTGATTCTGCAACATGCTCAATAACATTTATTTTATTTTTTATTTCTTTGTCACACCAAATATTGAATTAGTTTCCTTTACTGATATTTACTGCTCTTTATAGTATTTTTTTTAAATGTAGAAACATTTCATTTTATTATTTTGAAGTCATCTTTGCTCTACAGCATTTCTTTGCATGTGCTAAAACTTTTGCACAGTACTGTATATGTGTGTGCACAGTACTGCGCAGTATACACAGTATACAGTATATACACAGTGGGGTCCAAAAGTCTGAGACCCAATTTGTTTCATTCAAAATTGGAAATAAAACGAAAGGTTTTTTTTAGAATCGTAAAATATTTAAAACAAAGAAAGTAAATGCTCAATATCTTTGAGCATTTAATGTTGTTTAATATGACTGTTTAATATTAAAGTCCCTATTTAAATGTAAGTAAAATTGTGATATTGACCATGTTAAATGATTTGTACAAACAGTCAGATTGTCCTCATGCACACTGCCTGTAAGAGCCATTATGTTGTATTCAATGTCTGTTGTAATTTCATTGTTTAACACTGGGTGGAGTGTGTGTCTAATTAGTATATAGGTAGCCAGAGAGTAAGAGAAGGTAGGTGTAATGGAGAGAAGCACAGCAATTTTTGACTGTGTTAGGACATGTGCAGGTGGAAGCAAGCTGGTGGAATTTCTATGTGTTTGTGCATTGGAACTGCGAGTATAAAAGGACATCTATGAGCTTTGTGATAAATAAAGTGGATAAAAGCAGTACTAGACTGGAAGCATGTCTTGTTCGGATCTCATATGTCGGAAATAACACTACATTGTACATTGTACGGCCTACAACATCTCTAAGTGACAAGATGGTCATTTGTCACTACACTGTCATTAAAGCAAAAAAGGGGACGTAGCAAATAGTTTCAGAATCTCAGAAATTAATGTAAAAATTTCAACGATTCTTTTTTCACTCAAGTTGCTGTCAATAATAAAATTTGTAATGAAAATAGAAGCACTTTCCCTGGTGGTTGCATACTTTTGGAGACCATTGTATGTACAAAAAAAAGTAATAAATAACAGAGATAATAAGCTAAAGGAAAAATGTCAATTTTGTTAATGAAAAATGAAACTGGGTCATTTTGAGATGGACAGAACAGAGGAGTTAAGAACAGGATGCCAGTGCCCTGCTGAATGGCCGTTTGGCACCTGATGCTCTCAGACCTAAATCACAGTGCAGCCATCTGCCACTTCAGACAGAGAGAAAGAGAGATAAGGGAGAGATACAGAGGGAGAGAGAGAGAGAGGGAGAGAGAGAGAGAGAGAGAGAGAGAGAGACAGAAATACACTTACACTACACACTATGTAGAGTAGTAATGTCTGAAAAAGAACATTGTTGTTGTTGATTTGAGACATACAGTGCATCCGGAAAGTATTCACAGCGCTTCACTTTTTCCACATTTTGTTATGTTGCAGCCTTAATCCAAAATGGATTAAATTCATTATTTTCCTCAAAATTCTACAAACAATACCCCATAATGACAACGTGAAAGAAGTTTGTTTGAATTCTTTGCAAATTTATTAAAAATAAAAAACAAAAAAAGCACATGTACATAAGTATTCACAGCCTTTGCCATGACACTCAAAATTGAGCTCAGGTGCATCCTGTTTCCACTGATTATCCTCGAGATGTTTCTACAACTTTATTGGAGTCCACCTGTGGTAAATTCAGTTGATTGGACATGATTTGGAAAGGCAAACACCTGTCTATATAAGGTCCCACAGTTAACAATGCATGTCGGAGCACAAACCAAGCCATGAAGTCCAAGGAATTGTCTGTAGACCTCCGAGACAGGATTGTATCGAGGCACAGATCTGGGGAAGGGTACAGAAACATTTCTGCAGCACTGAAGATCCTAATGAGCACAGTGGCCTCCATCATCCATAAATGGAAAATGTTTGGAACCACCAGGACTCTTCCTAGAGCTGGCCGCCAGCCAAACTGAGCAATCAAGGGAGAAGGGCCTTAGTCAGAGAGGTGACCAAAAACCCGATGGTCAATCTGACAGAGCTCCAGCGTGTCTCTGTGGAGAGAGGAGAACCTTCCAGAAGAACAACCATCTCTGCAGCACTCCACCAATCAGGCCTGTATGGTAGAGTGGCCAGACGGAAGCCATTCCTCAGTAAAAGGCACATGACAGCCCGCCTGGAGTTTGCCAAAATGCACCTGAAGGACTCTCAGACCATGGCAAACAAAATTCTCTGGTCTGATGAAACAAAGATTGAACTCTTTGGCCTGAATGGCAAGTGTAATGTCTGGAGGAACCTAGGGACCAGTCATCACCTGGCCACTACCATCCCTACAGTGAAGCATGGTGGTGGCAGCATCATGCTGTGGGGATGTTTTTCAGTGGCAGGAACTGGGAGACTAGTCAGGATCGAGGGAAAGATGAATGCAGCAATGTACAGAGACATCCTTGATGAAAACCTGCTCCAAACCAGCTCTGGACCTCAGACTAGGGCAAAGGTTCATCTTCCAACAGGACAACGACCCTAAGCACACAGCCAAGATAACAAAGGAGTGGCTACAAGACAACTCTGTGAATGTCCTTGAGTGGCCCAGCCAGAGCCCAGACTTGAGCCCGATTGAACTCTCTGGAAAGATCTGAAAATGGCTGTGCACCGACGCTCCCCATCCAACCTGATGGAGCTTGAGAGGTCCTGCAAAGAAGAATGGGAGAAACTGCCCAAAAATAGGTGTGCCAAGCTTGTAGCATCATACTCAAAAAGACTTGAGGCTGTAATTGGTGCCAAAGGTGCTTCAACAAAGTATTGAGCAAAGGCTGTGAATACTTATGTACAGTGAGGGAAAAAAGTATTTGATCCCCTGCTGATTTTGTACGTTTGCCCACTGACAAAGAAATGATCAGTCTATAATTTTAATGGTAGTTGTATTTGAACAGTGAGAGACAGAATAACAACAAAAAAATCCAGAAAAACGCATGTCAAAAATTTTATAAATTAATTTGCATTTTAATGAGGGAAAAAAGTATTTGACCCCCTCTCAATCAGAAAGATTTCTGGCTCCCAGGTGTCTTTTATACAGGTAACGAGCTGAGATTAGGAGCACACTCTTAAAGGGAGTGCTCCTAATATCAGTTTGTTACCTGTATAAAAGACACCTGTCCACAGAAGCAATCAATCAGTCATATTCCAAACTCTCCACCATGGCCAAGACCAAAGAGCTCTCCAAGGATGTCAGGGACAAGACTGTAGACCTACACAAGTCTGGAATGGGCTACAAGACCATTGCCAAGCAGCTTGGTGAGAAGGGGACAACAGTTGGTGCGATTATTCGCAAATGGAAGAAGCACAAAAGAACTGTCAATCTCCCTCGGCCTGGGGTTCCATGCAAGATCTCACCTCGTGGAGTTGCATTGATCATGAGAACAGTGAGGAATCAGCCCAGAACTACACGGGAGGATCTTGTCAATGATCTCAAGGCAGCTGGGACCATAGTCACCAAGAAAACAATTGGTAACACACTACGCCGTGAAGGACTGAAATCCTGCAGCGCGCGCAAGGTCCGCTGCTCAAGAAAACACATATACATGCCCATCTGAAGTTTGCCAATGAACATCTGAATGATTCAGAGGACAACTGGGTGAAAGCGTTGAGGTCAGATGAGACCAAAATGGAGCTCTTTGGCATCAACTCAACTCGCCGTGTTTGGAGGAGGAGGAATGCTGCCTATGACCCCTGGAACACCATCCCCACCGTCAAACATGGAGGTGGAAACATTATGCTTTGGGGTTTTTTTTCTGCTAAGGGGACAGGACAACTTCACCGCATCAAAGGGACGATGGACGGGGCCATGTACCGTCAAATCTTGGGTGAAAACCTCCTTCCCTCAGACAGGGCATTGAAAATGGGTCGTGGATGGATATTCCAGCATGACAATGACCCAAAACACATGGCCAAGGCAACAAAGGAGTGGCTCAAGAAGAAGCACATTAAGGTCCTGGAGTGACCTAGGCAGTCTCCAGACCTTAATCCCATAGAAAATCTGTGGAGAGAGCTGAAGGTTCGAGTTGCCAAACGTCAGCCTCGAAACCTTAATGATTTGGAGAAGATCTGCAAAGAGGAGTGGGACAAAATCCCTCCTGAGATGTGTGCAAACCTGGTGGCCAACTACAAGAAACGTCTGACCTCTGTGATTGCCAACAAGGGTTTTTAAACCAAGTACTAAGTCATGTTTTGCAGAGGGGTCAAATACTTATTTCCCTCATTAAAATGCAAATCAATTTATAACATTTTTGATGTGCGTTTTTCTGGATTTTTTTGTTGTTATTCTGTCTCTCACTGTTCAAATAAATCTACCATTAAAGTTATAGACTGATCATTTCTTTGTCAGTGGGTAAACATACAAAATCAGCAGGGGATCAAATACTTTTTTCCCTCACTGTACATGTGCTTTTTTTGTTGCTTATTTTTAATAAATTTGCAAAGATTTTAAAGAAACTTCTTTTACATTGTCATAATGGGGTATTGTTTGTAGAATTTTGAGGAAAATAAGGAATTTAATCCATTTTGGATTAAGGCTGTAACATAACAAAATGTGGAAAAAGTGAAGAGCTGTGAATACTTTCCGGATGCACTGTACCATGGCCCTGAATTCTCTTTTCTGATTTCCAAACATTGGTCAGAAGGCATTAATTACTATTTTTCCATAACATTAGCTCTAATAATAATGCCAGCTGCATATGAATATCTATATAAGTATGCTCATTCTAATACGTTATGGTTTCTATAGTAACAAGACGTTCAGGGCATGAGAGCAGATTGTGAGTTATTTAATTAAATTTTTTGTACTATACACAAACACATACATATGCATCGGTATACAGACTGTGTTTTACACAAATCTAATTTTATCTAATTTGTGAATTATTTTTTGCAGGTGAATCAAATAAACCTTAAACGTGTGACATAAATTAGATAAACAGACTGTATGCAGCTGTAATTTACTTATTTATTGATGTAGACAAATAAAATTATACACTTTTGTGACACCTAATTGTAATAAACAATTACAAAAAAAAATTAAGGTTTTCATTTCTCACATTTGTATAAACAAAACAGTGTGCACTGTTATTCTCTTTAGCCCCGCCTCCTCCAAAGCGAGCACCAACCACAGCACTGTCTATGCGCTCCAAATCTATGACATCAGAACTGGAGGACATGGGTAAGACACACACATTCACAAACAGTAGAGTACAATACATATGCACACAGATGCATATATGACAGTGCCTTACATAATTAATCACCCCTAGACACTCCTAGACACATTCATATTAACATACAAACATACACATAAACACATATACAAAGTGATGACACACCCAAAGATGCACTCATCCACATAGACATGATACACATACAGGCACACATTTACACACATAGTGTATTATCTGTTTTATATCTGTTTATATCTATTATTTATATCTTTAAAAAAAAAAACAACAAAAAAAAAACAGTTTGTTTGTTTTTTGTTAACCGTACCATTATGCCATAGAAACACTGCAAAATGCTGTATAAAAAAAAGGGGGGGGGGGAGTGTTGCTAGAAAATGGTCATTACTTATATCAACAAATATTAATTTGCATACGGTTAAAAGTTTGTGGACATCTGACCATCACACCCAAAGTTGGAAGCACACAATTATCTAGAATGTATGTTGTAGAATGTCCGTAACTGTATTTGTATTCATTTAGGATGCATTATCTGTTCAATTTGTATAATGTATTCATATTCAGTTACAATCCTAACACACACACACACACACACTGTGATGATTTGCTGTGCTGTGCTCACACAGATCTCTCTTCTTATTTTTGTGTGTTTATTTGTGTGTACTCTAATCCGGGTTAACGTGAGCAGTGGATAAAGGTAAGGAAGAGTCTTTTGCCTGCACATTTCTCTACATACCATCTGGTTTATTTGGATTAAATGGCACTGCATGATCACCAAGTGTGTCGTTGCATAGTTGTTGATAAGCCAAGATACATTTAACAAAGTAAACTTCAGACCCCAAACATGTCTTGAATCATTTGGGGTAAATGAAACGATGAATTATGTGTACACTTTATTTTGGGCAGAAATGTACCTTTAATGGTGAGCTCTGGCATGCAAAGTCTGCCTATGTACTTTATATTGTGGTGTTGTATTTCGTTGGACTTTTGTTGAAATTTAGAGTGTGCTTTGCTTTGTGTATGTCTTGGGCCCGTGTGCAATACTACAACTTTCCAATCTGCATTTCCTGGTAATTAAGTACTTAAGGAAAAATTCCCCCTTAATCTTGCATATCAATAAATATGTGATATTTAAAGGTGTCTAATATCAATAACAAAAAAAGAAATAACTTCAACAATCTCATATGGCAACAAAGGCACCATTAGGTAGAGATGAAGCAGGGCCACTGGTGCCACTGTCAGCAGGTATTCAAATGGCAAACCAGGAGAAGCTTCCAGCACAAAATCTGCTCAGAATGTAAATCCTGGAACATAGGTATGACCCCAATTCAGGAACAGGCTCATGTCATTAGCTACTCTTTAGCCTTGGAATGAATCATAGAGTTCACCTGGAATACACTATTTATGTGATATATAGCTATATAGAATTTCACAACACCTCAGGCAAAAACTGAACAGCAAGCTTAGCACCATTAGCTTCATGGCTATGGATGAGAGTATGAGAATGAGTATGTGTGAGTGTGTGTTTGTGTGGAAGATTTCTATCTTTCCTATACTGATCTGTGCAGTATGATTTCCGCTCTTTCTCCAGCCACCTTGAGGAAAAAGAAAGGTGGTAAGTGTTAGCAGTTAAGTTGTAGCATCGTAGCATAGACTCTAAAGTTTTATAGTGGCTAATTTCAAGACCATAAACATCTTTCTTCCATTTTTGCATGAATATATTTCTGTCTTAAGTCACAATTTAACTTGTATTTTCTATATAACATTAGAATGTTATAACAGAAACATTTGTTGAATGGTAGTATTTTAGAGTTTTTAGTCGCTTTTCTTTTCTATTTTCCTTATACATTGCCATATACAAAATATTCCTATAATCAGAACTACTGAGCCTGCAAAAAGTATTGGTGTTAACATTACTATACTATAGCTTGTATGTTCCTTTGCAAAAAAGCCTTAAAAAGAAAAGACTTAAAATGAACTCAACCATTACTCGCTTCTGGTTGACCTCCCACCTGGAGATGCATTTCCCATTATTAAAACTGTAGGAAGGAGCATATTCTGGGGTAAATACTCTGTAATGCATGCCTGCATTAACATGGATAACCAGAGAAGTTGTGACACAGGTAATGCACAAATTAATCTTCATTTTTAATAAAATATATTGTTGAACTTTTGTCTTAACGGCACTTACAGTACATTGTTTTCTTGCATGACTGCAGCACAGTGCTAGCTAAATCTATGGAATAAAAACATAGCATACATTTCAACAAGACATATTTGTTGAACATTAACTCAAGTACAATCAGTTGTTTCCCATTCCCATTTGAATCTCTTGTTCTAGTCTTGGGTGTGCTAATCGAGAATGTTATGTCTAACAAGGGCACAAATAAGAGGACTCAGTGATCAATAGATTTTATAATTTATGGCATTTGTTTTTAGATTACACAAAGTTGAATGTTAGGAGTCCGAATAATAATTATTAATTGTCAATGCTACATTCCCTTTGGCTTTTTTTTTTCTTTCTATCTATCTTTATCTTGAATTCTGATTATCTTCTATACTCCTCACAACAAGCATAAGACTACAGGGGAAGGAGAGTGTGCCCTTTATATGTAGATATTAATTTAAACTTTTCTTTTATCTTTTATTTCTGAATTATTATTATTTTTTTGTAAAGAAAATATGCACATTATTTAAAATGTCTAATATCATTCATTTCTTCTGGACAAAAAATAGTTCCACCAAGTTGCTTATTGCTATTCTGCAAACAAAGTAACGGTTCTGAATATACTGTATATCTGCTGATACTTCTGGACACATAATCAGTGATGTATCTGAAATCCTCAATTGTTTCAGATTTACATTTACAGCATTTGGCAGACTCCCTTATCCAGAGCGATTTACAGAAGTGAAAGGACATTTTTTATTTTTACAACTGAGCAGTTGAGGGTTAAGAGCCTTACTCTAGGACCCAACAGTGGCAGTGCTGGGAATTGAACTCATGACTATCTGATCATTAGTGCAATGTCTTGCTACCAGTGCCCACTGTTTCAGAGCTTTCAACATCCTACAGCCCGGTGACCCAGCTGACTCTACTCAGACCCCAGCTTGTGGCTAGTTAGCAACTGTCCCCATGGCTCTCCTCTCTTAAGGCACAGCCATCTTGAGATTCTTTCCCACATTGGTGATATTGGCTCTGGACAGAGATAGGGCCATTCTCCAGCCAATCTGCTGTGAGTCGCTGACCAGACCCTCTTACTTGCAAAGCTTCCTTTCAAAGGCTTCTTCCAGTAGGCTTTGTGAGCTCCAGCAGGACAACTTGTTTGGTCGACTAGGACAGTAGGACAATGTCTGGTCTCAAGGTGGTAGTTGCAACATGACTAGGTAACTTCAATTGCAGTTCAATGCCTAATAATAGTTGCTGGACTATTGCAGAGTTGAGAATTCCTGAAGATGTTTTCAATGGGGAATGAGGTGATCCACCAGCTCTAATGAAGCTGATGGTGGGGCGGGACCACTTGGCATGCCCAACTCCTGTAATGGGGCTAGTTGTTCTCATTCATTTTATCATCCTCAAGGGATGATTTAAGGCTTAAATCATAATAATAATAATAGTAATAATAATAATAATAATAATAATAATAATAATAATTAAGAAGAAGAAGAAGAAGAAGAAAGGAGACGATGAAGAAGAAGAGTAGTTGTTATTATTATTATTATTATTATTATTATTACACTATTCTTCCAAATCTGACCAACGTAGGCTATAGGATGTAAATTGTATATTATCTTTTCTAAGACTTTTTAATTTTTTTCTAATTTGAAGTCAAGTGGCTTTTATTGTCATTCCGCTATATGACTTGTATACAACGAACTGTTGTTTCTCCAGGACCATGGCACTACACATAACAATTCAGTAGTACAGTACACAAAACTACATAAAGCGTGAGATGAGTGTGCAAAAGAAAAAAAAAGAAATATATATGTACATATAATATTAAATAATTAAATAAATAAATAATGTTTCAATAAATACACAGGACAGTGTACGTTGCTTATTTAGCACCAAAAACGAGAAACGGTTGCCCTTTGTATATGCATGACTGCTGCTTTGCCACTTCCAGCTGTTTTTAAAAGTTATACTTATTAGCATAGCATCATATTGCAAGCAGCACTGCAATGCTTCAGAAGCAACAGACTTGCCACTTTGGAGTTGGAGCTATACTGTCCTTGCATTTAACTGCAGTGGATACAGCCAGCCTTATCTCATCATAGTCCAACCATTCAGCTAATTCTCATGTCTTCTTCTATTTCCCATGTGAACACGTGCATTCTTAGAAAAAAAAGATACATTTAGCACTCTAAAGGATTCTTTGGTCAGTCACTCTTTTTAAACAAACATTTCTATTTAAAATAGGGTCCCAAGTACAGAGCCTTTAAAAAGCTGGAACCATTTTAAAAATGACATTGAAGAACCTTTGAACAACTGTAGTGCTTAAAATGGTATATTCAAAATGGTAAATGCTAGGTAGATGCAGTTTATATCAAGAGGATCTGAGGGTGGGTGAAGAAGTCACAGGCTTTGTGGCTGATTCATAGATGGGATTACCTTATGTCACTTACTCCGAACACTGTCCTGCCCAATTCAAACTGGCCAGATAAAATCATTAAATTGATAATTCAACTGATAATGAATCCATCACAGACACTATTGATAATAGCAAGAATCATAAAAATAGAATTCTTAGAAATGTAACAAAGAATCTGGGTTCATGTGTGAATTGAGTGTCATCTAAATACCTGTGTTTATGAATGTGAGTATGCAGGTATGTATACAGTATATAGAGCGTGTAAATCGATGTACAGTATATGTAGAGTCTGTAGGAGCATGTGTGGCTTCAGCGTCTAGAGCGCTAAATCATGCTTCTCTCCCCGTCTCTGTGTAGATACTCAGTCTTCTAATGTTGAGGGTCTGAAGAAGAGGATTGTTTTTCAAGTCACACTAAGTAATTACACAAAAATGCATGGAGGCTTTGAACAGAAAACAAAAGAATACATAATGTAATAAATAAGATAAAAAAAGAAACTGTGAATCGCTCGCATGCAGCTCGGCAGCAGAAGCTAAAGCACAGAGCGCAAATTGTACAGAGCTTGCACGGCTTTGAGGGCTGTATTCTCCTTTTTTGTTTATTACATTTATTATTGCTTTTAATTTCATCAAAAGTGTCCTTTGATGAAAAGATTGATGCAGTTATTAGCTTTTGGCACCATGGAGATTTTCCTTTCATAGGAGTCAAAAGTTGTCAATATCCTTGTCCTGTTTTTCAGTGTGCGGTGTTTTTTTTTTTTTTTTTTTTGTCTGTCACAGATAAAGTGGATGAAGTGCCTCCATCGCAGAAAAACGCAAGGGACAATGGCTCAGTGGACATGAGAGTGGCCACCATTAAGCCTCGCCCCTCCAGCCGCTGCTTGGTCACGCCTACTGATTTCAATGTAATTCCTGAATTTTACCATTTTACCACTGTGTTTGAAATCACATTCTACTCCTTAATCACTATATAAGCCACAAAAACACCATCACTGTAGATGTATCCAATATCACATATTCTATTCACTACATAGATCATATTGAATAAACAGTAGATCAGTCCACTCTGGATGTATTCCAAACCACATACCACATTCACTGTACAGGCTGTACAGAGTGTTAAGCTGTAGAATATCCTCCGTTGGGGTGAATCTAAATATATTTATTTATGTACTTATGATATTGAATGCTTACATTTCTATTTTGCAGGCCATGTATGAACGGCAAGGTGTAGCTGTCGTTCCTCCCACCGTTCCTAGCGGTCCCCTTTTGGGTATACAAAAGGGGACAATGAAAAGACAAAAGTCCATTGGTAAGCAAGACACAATGACATTTTATTAAGATTTACAAAATATTGTCACATTATATTTGTGGTAAAATGCTTACCTGAACTTATTTTTGTAGCATTTATAACTTATATAACTTATTATAACTTATCAGAACTTCTATGAAATGAATGATAGTCTGGTAAACTAGTACTTTTAAAACTATTTGTTGAGATCACAACTTTCTTTTTTTGTGTGTGTTACTGCCCTTACAGCACTACAGGCAGAGCTGTATGATGTTTTTTTGTCTTGTAACTATGCTTAGACAAATTCATTTAGGCACTTTTCAATGCTAGGGTTAGTTCTGGAGAATTAAAGATTGAGAACATTGAGTCATGTGGTTTATTGATATTAGAAGCTGAAAAATGCCACTTTATGAACAATATCCTAGGTCAATAATATGATTACTTCATGGCACAGATTCTTTATCCAACCAGAAAGATCCTGTGGTTCTATTTTTACACTTGATTGCTTTTCCCAGGGCAGATTACACTTTTTATCACACAACAGGTTTTGTCTCGCCAGCTGAGCCTAGTTCATTAAACTATGGTTAAATTAGGCTGATCTGCTTCTGGAGTGGCCAAATTCCTTCGGCAACTGGAAAGTACGTTTTAATAAGTGATATTTTTATTATTCATGGTCCTTTAAATGTCTCTCTGACCATACAGTATGGCCTAAGGCAAGGAATTATGCTGTTGATGTCACTTCTTATCAGACCCAGCACAACCACTGGGAGAAGAGCAGATGAATGTATATGTATGTTTCTGGACATGCCTCACAAAATGTTGAAAGACATTGGGGTTAGATAAAGTTTCACTTACACTTTAGCCATGCTAAGTTGTACTATTAATATGGTGCCTCCTAAGCAGTGTTATTAATTAACTAGTGTTATTATAACAAAACAAAAAAAAAGTCTGAATGGGCTAACTTGTGAAGGAAATTTACACAACATTTTTGTTTTTACTTGGTCTTGGTTGTGATGGTCAAATAACATATGCCCTGTTTGTATTGTCTAGGTATTACGGAAGAGGAAAAGCAGTTCCTGACTCCTCCATTGCTAAAGTTCACACGGAGCCTTTCAATGCCTGATACATCAGAAGACATTCCACCTCCACCTGGCATCTCCCCTCCATCACCCCCTTTTAGCCCCAGTGCCCCCAATAGCCGAGGCTATAGCAACAACCAGCCTGGCTTTATGCAACCCCAAGCAGGCAAAGGGTACGTAAATACGAACACCATCAACAGAGGTCGAGGTGGTTTCCTGCGGCAAAACTCAGAACAGTATGACCCTTCAAACTCCATATCAAACCAGCACAATTCCCGAAATCGAAACAGGGCCTCAGTCCCTGAGAACCCATATTCGGAAGTAGGAAACAAGGCACCTTATGTCCCAGCCAAGCCAGCACGCAGGAAAGGGATGTTAGTAAAGCAGCCAAATGTCGAAGATAGTCCAGAGAAGACCTGCTCCATTCCAATCCCCACCATCATTGTCAAAGAACCATCCACTAGCAGCAGTGGAAAAAGTAGCCAGGGAAGCAGCATGGAGATTGAGACAAACACTCTGGATCATCCAGGCCAGCTGAGACCAGAGGATACACTCAATGTAAATAATCCCTTTGCTGCCGCTATTGCTGGGGCAGTAAGAGACCGGGAAAAGAGGCTGGAAGCACGTAGAAACTCCCCTGCTTTTCTTTCCACAGATTTGGGGGATGAGGATTTACCAATGCCCAGTCCAACCCCTCGTTTGCGGCAGTCAAAGTCCATTGATGAGGGAATGTTTGCAAATGATGAAAGGCTTCGGACACTCATGGCACCACCTGCTTCGCTGCGTAATGTTTCACGAGGAGGTGAGAGTGAAGGAGGTGGAGGAAGTGGGGGTGGTAGTGGAGGCAATGTGACAGACTTTAACAACCCTGAACCTGTGATTGTACGTGAACCTCTGAACACACGAACAAGGAACTGCCCTGATCTGGATAGTCCAGTCAGCCTTCCAGCAACAATAAAGACGTATACCACCAATGGTGAAGGATACCTACACCCGGTTACGGGTAAAACTCTTGATCCCAATTCCCCGTTAGCTTTGGCTCTGGCAGCCCGAGACAGAGCTATAAAAGAGCAAAAACAGCCTCCTTCACCTCCCCCAAAGGTGGAGCCTCACAAACCAGATATCAATCAACCCCTGTTTATTGATACAAAGCTTCGCTCAGGCATTGAGGCCAAATTTGCTGCCTCTGTTTGCACAGGCCGGCCCGGTCTTCGGAGGCAGATAACAGAGTCTAAATATGAAGCAGAAGGTCCAAAAGAAAGCAAGCAGGTAGAGGAAAAAAAGAACATGGTCATTGACATTGTAGATACTTCACAGCAGAAGCCAACAGGATTGTTGATGGTGCACACTGTGGATGGAGTGAAGACAGAAGAAAATAATGTAAATGATGAAGGGAAAGAGGAAATAGCACCTCAACAGGACACAGAACTAAGAGACTCAGATTCCAAACTGCCTTCAGCTCCCACCTCCCAGACACCTGCCCCATCCCGAACAAAAAGTATCACAGCAGGTGGATCAGTGGATGAGCCTATCAAACTGCCTTTCCGAATCCCCCCTCCACCACTGGCTTCAGTTGATATTGATGAGGAATTTGTGTTTGCTGAACCTTTACCACCTCCATTGGAATTTGCCAACAGTATTGACATTCCTGAAGACCAGGTAGCAGAGATTCTTAAGCAGAGGAAAAACAGTATACCAGGGGGACATTTGCCTCTATTCCACCCCCATGCTCCTCCACCCATCAACGTAGAACTGAATCGTCCTGGGATTTTAAACTGCATTCCCCCTTCCAGCTACCCTCCACCTCCTTCTGAGAGCTTTGAGCCAATTACAGACTCTGGAATAGAAATGGATAGCCGAAGTAGCGGAGACCCTCACCTAGAGACCACCAGCACCATCTCTACTGTGTCCAGCATCTCAACACTGCCTTCAGAAGGCAGTGAGGCTTTGGACACCTGCACAGTCTATGCAGACGGGCAGGTCTTCCTGGTGGACCGACCGCCTGTGCCGCCCAAGCCAAAAATGAAGCCCATCATCAACAAGAGCAATGCACTTTACAGGGACCCCTTGATTGAGGAGGGTCCTGAATCCTTCAATCAACCCACACCTGCAACTCCTCCACCACTATCAGAGACCCCCAAAACACCCACACAGCGAGCTTCTAAGCTTTGGAGGGAACCTCCTGAGCTCCGTAGCCCCCCCTCTTCTAATCCAGATCCTAAGGCAAATGTTATTAGTGAGCTGAGCTCCATCCTGCAGCACATGAATCGGGACAAATCCCCAAAACAGGGTGATTCACTTGATTCTCCAACAGGACCCAGGGGCTTTACAAACAGGTGAGATTGTAATGTTATATATATATATATATATGTATATGGTGAGTGTATACAGTACTATATAGTGTGTATACTATCTATGGCTGAGTATATTGTACACAGTACTATCGATAGTTTAATGCTATACTAGTAGAGTGAATGACAAAATAATAATACATAATTTGAATGTGTGGTTAGCTTTGTTTTTAAACAATATGAAAACCATATGCATTTAATATGTGCAGTTACACATTGTGGCTGCTCTCCCTAGTGGCTGTATATGGAAATTACAAACCCCTCCAACAACTTGTGTTTCAGGCTGTGTGTACTGTATACATGTGTATTCTAATTGAGAAATACAGTGGTGCTTTTTTATTTTTTATTTATTTATTTATTTCTGCATAAATATGGCCTAAAACATCATCAGATTCTAAAATTCCTAAAAGTAGATAAAGAGAACCCAGTTAAACAAACGAGACAAAAATATTATACTTGGTCATTTATTTATTAAGGAAAATGATCCAATATTACATATCTGTGAGTGGCAAAGGTATGTGAACCTCTAGGATTAGCAGTTAATCTGAAGGTGAAATTAGAGTCAGGTGTTTTCAATCTGGGATGACAATCAGGTGTCAGTGAGCGCTCTGTTTTATTTAAAGAAAGGGATCTATCAGAGTCAACACATATTTGTGGAAGTGTATCATGGCATGAAAAAAGGAGATTTCTAAGGACCTCTGAAAAAGAGTTGCTGAAGCTCATCAGGCAGGAAAAGATTACAAAACCATCTCTAATGAGTTTGGACGCCACCAATCCACAGTTAGACAGATTGTGTACAAATGGAGGAAATTTAAGACCATTGTTCCCAACAAAGATCCCCCCTGGAGCAAGACTTGTAATAGTCCACGCGGTCACAAAGGAACCCAGGGTAACTTCTAAGCAACTAAAGGCCTCTCTCACTGGCTAATGTTAATGTTCATGAGACCACCATCAGGAGAACACTAAACAACAATGGCGTGCATGGCAGGATTGCAAGGAGAAAGTTTCTGCTCTCCAAAAACAACATTCCTGCACTTCTGCAGTTTGTTGAAGATCACATGAACAAGCCAGAAGGCTACTGGAAATATTTTTGTGGATGGATGAGACCAAAATATAACTTTTTGGTTTAAATTAGAAGTGTTATGTTTGGAGACTGGAAAACACTGCCAGCATAAAAACCTTATCCCATGTGTGAAACATGATGGTGGTAGTATAATGGTTTGGACCTGTTTTGCTGCATCTGGGCCAGGATGACTTGCCATCATTGACTACGTTTATATGGACAGCAGTAATCTAATTATTGACCTTACTCTGAGTAAGATAATAATGTGATTAAGGTGTTTACATGAGTCGCTTTTAGAATACTCCTGTCATGTTCCCGTTTTACATGTTTTAGAACATAATTAGATTAACAGCCCGCGTCATTACGTCACCGCGCCACGCCGTCCGACATCCCTCCAGAATTTCACGTATCAACATACAGTTGGTCTTTGTTATGGTACCGTATACAGTTTTGGGTGTTTTTATTAGAATTTTTTTATGAATGCTTTAAGTGCAGTTAATTATTTTTCATGCTATACGTGCTAATAGACAACTGCTTGAAGCCATGGGCTGCATCCCAAACCGCGTAATTACATGTATTTTTCCCCACTACAGGCCTATAGTAGGCAAGTATGCGGTTTGGGACGCAGCTGAACTCTCTTGTTTGCCGTAAAACGTAAAAGTGCCGTGTGTGATCGTGTCCTGTCCCAAAATGTGGTGAAAACTCTCACACGACGTTCATAATGTGATTGAGGTGTTCACATGTCTGTAATACACGTCCATAATGCGACTAAAACAGGAGTACTCCACCTGTCTTAATTCGATTATTGCTTACTCCGAGTATGACCTTAATTAGATTAAGGTAAGTAAAAATTGCTGTTTACATGGTAGTTTCTTAATCAAAGTATGGTCTTAATCGGATTAAGAGTGGATTATTGTTGTCCATGTAAATGCACTCATTGATGGAACAATGAATTCTGAATTATATCAGTGAATGCTAAGGGAAAATGTATCTCAAGAGAAAATGGGTCATGCAGCAAGACAATGACACTAAGCACACAAGTCGTTCTACCAAATAATTTTTAAAGAAGAATAAAGTTAATGTTTTGGAATGGCCAAGACAATGTCCTGACCTTAATCCAATAGAAATGTTGTGGAAGGACCTGAAGCAAGCAGCTCATTGAGGAAACCCACCACCATCCCAGAGTTGAAGCTGTTCTGTACTGAGGAATGGGCTGAAATTCCTCCAAGCCGATGTACAGGACTGATCAACAGGTACTGGAAATGTTTATTTGACGTTATTGCTGCACAAGGGGGTCACACCAAATACTGATAGCAAAGGTTAATATACGTTTGCCACTCACAGATATGTAATATTGGACCATTTTCCTCAATAAATACATGACCAAGTATAATATTTTTGTCTCATTTGTTTAATTGGGTTCTCTTTGTCTACTTTTAGGACTTGTGTGAAAATCTGATGATGTTTTCGGTCATATTTATGCAGAAATATAGAAAATTCACAAACTTTCAAGCACCACTGTAAGTAGGCCTTAAAATAACCTGAAATCACAAAGCTTTAAGCCACATATCCAGGTCGTCTTCTATGACCTCCAAGGACTTCGCCATTTGTTATTATTATAAATCAACACATACACATTTGCACATAGGAACAACCTAGTGTAGGTAATGCAATACCAGCATGCTTTTGAGAAGACACAGGAGAACCCAAAGGAAACCCACATGGACAAGGGAGAACCTACTGTACTACAGGGAGACAGAAACTGGATTTCAGGATCTAATCCTGGACCCTGGAGCTGTGAAACACCTGCTGTGTCTTTACAGTTATAGTGATATGAAAATTCAATGTTGGCACAGGATTCCACCTAATTACTTTTTTCATTTGAATTCACAATTTTTAATACACATTCCAATTGAGGGTTAGTGTGCACACACGAGATATGAGAATGTAAAATAATATCAAGTAAGAACAATACAACCATAATGCTGAGGACCAAGTGCCAATAAAAAGGATTGTGATGAAAAGTCTAACAGTTATATTCTTATTTAATTCATTTAAATAGTGAATAGTGATGAGCACCAAGCTGATTTAAAATTACCCCTTGTCTAATGATCAGTAACTGTGGATTAACTTTCTGTCTCTCTCCCTGTTTTTCTCTTTCATGCTATCTTATTTAAACTTCCTACACTTTTTTTTCTATCACTCTCCTCCGCACTCCCTTTTTCTTTTACTTTTTTCTCTCTCTCTCTCTCTCTCGCTCTTTTCATTTCTCTCTCACTCTATATATATTCTCCTTCTCTGTCTTTTCTTTAGGGATTCTGCCATTCCCTCTGTCTCAGGTACCCAGCGCTCCACTGCTCTAACATTCATCACTCCATCCACTCCTCCCTCCATCCTTCCTTCAGTCACCTCTCCTCCTGCATCAAGCCCCACCCCCTCCACACCAGGCCCTGCTTCATCACCAGCACCGACTCCTCCTCTTTGTCCGTTCGGAAGCCGCTCAGCGTCTCCTCTCTCACTCCTGCACTCGTCCTCCTCGTCCTCATCTTCATCCAACTCCAAGCCGTTTTCCAGCAAGCCCGTCCTGCTGTGGTCCAAGCACGACGTCGCTGACTGGCTGGAGAGCCTCAACATGGCCGAACACAGAGACGCCTTCATGGAGAACGAGATCGAGGGATCTCACCTGCCAAACTTGCAAAAAGACGACCTCATCGATTTAGGAGTGACGCGTGTTGGCCATCGCATGAACATCGAGAGGGCGCTTAAGCTGCTGATGGACAGATAAAGCAAAGACGAGTGCACTTTTTCTTCCCTTGCCTTCTGTCTCTCCCTACACAAATGCTGAGCACGAAGGACTATCAGTAAGGACACTCACTTTTCACACGTCCTTCCCGAACGTGTGAATGAGTGCGTGAGTTTAAAAAAAAAAAAACAATAACAAAAAACTTCGGATTCATTTCGGATTCGGATTCCACTCTGACTTTTTCAGATCGCCAGCTGAGCTGGAGGCTTTTTTCTATCTTTGCTAGAAAAAAAAATATTTCATCACTATAAAAATGTCTGGCGGTTTACTTTATGGATGCAGCAAACACACACTGGAACAAAAAGATGTGTCAGATTGTCAGTTTGTGTTCTTTCTTTTCTTCACTTCCATGTGCGTACGTGTGAATGAGACCCAAGCCAAAAATGGGAGGACAGTCTGTCTACAAAGTGCAGAGCCGTGGTTGTTAGCACTAACCAATATAAACGTGACATAAATAGAAATATAACTCAAATTCTGCCATTCTAGCTTCCTAGTGTTAGGAATGCAGATGGGATCATTTATTTATTTATTTATTTATTTACAAATATTAGTTAAAAATTTGGTTCAAATCCTGTCAGGTCAGTTAGCTGGCTAACAAGATACATGTGCAGATATGACTTTCTTCTTCCTGTTTCAAGACTTCCATGACACACCTACTTTTACATATAGAAGCTCAACAACACTGGTGGTCTGTGATCTGCAGACAGCCTTGAGAAACTGTTTCAGCTGGGCATGAGCTGATATTATATTTTTCAGTATCACGATAATCAAGACAAACATTTTATAATGGTTTATAATATTACCATTATATTGTTGTTGTTTTTTTAATGTGACACTGCTAAATTGTTATTCCCCAGTCCTGCCCACTATGGCTGGTGAACAGAATTATGTGATTATATTCTTCAACACAGCGCTTCTTCAAATTTGTCTAAAATAAGCGGTCTTGGAAGACCGCTTAGAAGATCCTCATGCTGCCTTCAGAACAGCACATACTTCATCCCCAAACATGCTGCCTAACTCCTGAATAGAGCACAGGAGTCGTGATGATATTCTATGTGTTGAATATCGTGATAACTGACATCGGCACATGCCTAGTCATAACTATACAAACACACGCACATACACACAAATACATTTATGGACCTGTCATATCAGGACAGCATTACCACTGTAGCAGCCCCTCCTCTGTGTGTGTGTGTGAGTGTGTGTGGCTGTGTGTGTGGCTGTCCCTTTTTCCGTCTCGTCTTCCTTGTGACTGAAGGGTGGTTTTATCCATTTATCAGCTCAGAATAACTCAAAATCAAGTGTGCCACTACTATTTTTCCCCCAGACAGACTCTCTCATTTACAATCATGCTTTCGCAATATATTTCTAGAATTGTAGTGGTCTGCATTATTTATTTACATGTATGAGGTGTGAGATGATCCTCCTACTTCTGTCTTTGTCCATGTCTCTCAGATTTCTTCCTCCTTTCTTTCTCTTTTTTCATCTGTTTCTCTCCATTTTTTGCCTTCTCTCCATTTCTTTCTCTTCATAATTTCTTGTTTCATCTCTTTCCCTCGGTTTTCCTCTCATGTCTCTCACTCCATGCCTTTGATTTTCTACATTTATAGTTACGCTTAGAAAAATGGCTCTTCAAGGGGTTCTTTGGATAGTTAGGGGCTGTTAGCAACCCTTTCTGATAACAAACCTTTAAAAGTTCCCCCACAAAAGGACAACCAAAGAACCTGTAAGGGTTCTATACAGTGGGGGAAATAAGTATTGGACGCGTCAACATTTTTTTCAGTAAATATATTTCACATGAAACTTACACTAGACTTTAGTATTAAATCAAGAAATCTGGAAGTATAAAGAATTCACAACATTAAAGTCCATGAATAAAGTTATGTGTAATAAAGTGGAATGACACAGGAAAAAAGTATTGAACATGCTAAGAGAAAGCAATTCTCCAAGGCAAGGAAAGGCAAGGAACCAGCTGAAATCTGTAAGTAATTATACCTCCTATCTGTGCAAATTAATATCAGCTGGGCTAGTAAATTGATGGTCTATAAATAGGCTTTTCATTACCAAGGTGTCACACAAGAAACATCTCAAGATGGGTAAAAGCAAGGAGTTCTCCCAAGACCTTCACAACCTTACTGTTGCAAAACATATTGATGGAATTGGATACAGACGTATTTCAAAACTTCTGAATCTTCCAGTAAGCACCACTGGGGCCATTATCCACAAGTGGAAGCAACCGGCTATGCACAGGAGTTCCTCACAAGATTTCTGACCAGGGAGTCAGAAGAATAGTCAGAAGAGTATTGAAGTATGTAGGCAGCAGGTACCATAGTGACAGAGAAAACAATAGGCAATGCACTCCACTGCTATGCCCCCTGGCCCCCCTCCCTCTGCCTAGACTCCATTACTAAATAAAAGGCATGTGGAAGCTCATTTAAAGTTTGCTACAACTCATTTGGACAAGCCTATGAAACACTGGGAGAGTGTAGTTTGGTCAGACGAGAGCAAAATTGAACTTTTTGGCTGTCATACTACACACCATGTTTGGAGAAGAAATGGCACTGCACATCACCCTAAAAACACTATACCAACAGTGAAGTTTGGAGGTGGAAGGATCATGGTATTCACACCTGAATACTGCGGATGATTAATTTCTTCATACAGGAAGCGTCTTGAAGCTGTCATTACAAACTAAGGCTTCTCCACTAAGTATTAAATACATTTCAGTTAGCGTGTTCAATACTTTTTTCCTGTGTCATTCCTCTTTATTACACATTCATTTATGGACTTAAATGTTTGGATTTCTTTATATGTGTGGATTTCTTGAGTTAATACTGAAGTCTGGTGAAAATTTCATGTGAATAGCCTCATAGGAAATATATTTACTGTAAAAATGCTCACACATTCAATACTTATTTCCCCCACTGTATCTAACCATTTATAGAGTGGAATTAATGCTGGTCAAACATAAAACATCAAGTTTAACATTTCAAATTCAGCTGTAACGAAAACAAGAAGTGGAAATACTGTATTTTACGAATGTGTTTTTAAAACCTGGCAAAATCGGGCTCGGTTTGAACCCACACTGTGCCGATCAAAGAAATGAAATATCATTAAATTATTCTATTTTATTATAACAAAATATGCCCTTATGTCTTAAGATGTCTTAATTGTATTCCATTCATTAAGCAGCGGCTTGTCTTCTGTTTTCTTTCATTATCGTTTTACACATCATTTTCCAGCTGCAGTTTTACATAAGTGAGGTTGAGTTTTACAGAAAGAGGAGACCACAGGGCGAGAGAAAGAAAGACAGAGTGGGAGGATAAAAAGGTGGGATATATATGAAGTGGAAGAGAGAGAAGGAGACACATCGAGAGAAAGAGAAAGAGCTGAAGAAAGACATGAAATGAGAAGGGAATGGTGGGAAAATGCAAGACATACTGGAGGGGGGGGCTAGAAGATAGGGAGAAAGAAAGAGACAGAAAAACAGATAAGGGAGTTTAGATAAAGACAAGGTGAAAGAAAGTCTGGAAAGGAGTGTAAGTCTGTGACAGTCTTTATTTCTTTATTAAAAATGTTTCCTACTTGGGCAGATTTCTCCAAGACACAGGACAAATGACGATTTCGAATTGTTAATTTTTAATTCGTTCAGTTTTTAGATTCACTTTGATTTTGATTCTAAACATTCCTCCACCTTTATTCCATCCCTGTAATATTTCAAAAAGTGTGTGTTTGTGTGTGAATGTTCAGATGGGCCGTGAGTGAATGATTTTAGAGTTATCCTATGGTTTATTATTATTATTATTATTATTATTATTATTATTACTTGTTGAGAGTGGAAAGGAAACTTGCTGCCCAAGTCACACTGCTTTGTGTCGACCCTTTTTAAATAGAGATTATTTTACAATAGAGTACAACAGCAAAAACTTAAAGCACAGTATTTTTAATGATTTCTATAGAAATGTATGGAATTTTATAAAAGTTATGGGACTGAAATGGTGCGGTTTGCCAAATTGTGTTTTAGAAATATTTAAATGAGATGAAATATGTACATTTATCTGATTCCTTAAGAAGCAATATTTATATTTATGAATCTCCTTGGTTGTGAGTTTCAACAATACATCCTGAAATCTGTGACTGTAAGATCTAAAGATACATCTTTTATGATTTTGTAGGTAAAATAGTCTACATTACTAAATCATAATGGTTGAGTTTCTGTAAAATATGTGTATACCTGACATGCTGTAAATGTATACACAGGCCACGTCTACACTCTCTATATAAAGCTATTTAGCAATGGAAAATGTGACACCACATTCACTGAGTATGAAAATGTAGATTAAAGTAGTAGTTGAATTCAATGAAACGCTGAACTTCACCGTCAGGCCTCACATCCCCAACATTCAGCTACTATTTATTTTTTAAATAGGTAAGCCTTTTAGCCTCACTCTATTTTTGTGTTCATGTTCTTTACGTTGCTGTAATTTTGTGCAGATCCTCTTATTTAGAAAGTAACAAAATTATTATTAAAATGTCAAAGAAGATCAATTCCTGCGACTGCTTTTTTTCCTGCCCAAAATGTTTAATGTATGGAAACCAAACCTAACTATAAGAAATAAATCTAGCATTTATGACCTAATGTGAGTATTCACTGATTAACACCATAGAGCTTGATTTTGGTGGAAGGTATGCATGCAGGGTGTTCAAGCCCTTATATAAACTCCAAGATGTCCTTTAGAAGTTTGAATAGCACCTGGTGCAAAAAGGTAGTTTCATGATAACACCAAGATGTTTAGCCAAATATGACAAACATCCTCCTTAGTTTATGTTAACTGGCTGCCTGTAAAAACACTTAAGCATATATACACAGATATAGGTGTGTATGTATGTATTTATGATATTACACACAGTGTTTTTAGGGTGATGTGCAGTGCCATTTCTTCTCCAAACATGATGTGTAGTATGATGGCCAAAAAGTTCAATTTTGCTCTCATCTGACCAGACTACACTCTCCCAGTATTTCATAGGCTTGTCTTATTTACTGAAAAAAAACAATGTTGACGCATCCAATACAATTTCCCCCCGTAATATATATATATATATATATATATGCCAGTAACTTGAAGACGTGCAGTTTTTCCCCCAAAACCATTTATTTATTCATGAAAATGATCCAATATTATATATCTGTGAGTGGCAAAAGTATGTGGACCTCTAGGATTAGCAGTTAATCTGAAGGTGAAATTAGTCAGGTGTTTTCAATCAATGGGAAGACAATCATGTGTGAGTGAGCATCCTGTTTTATTTAAAGAACAGGGATCTATCAGAGTCTGATCTTCACAACACATGCTTGTAGAAGTGTATCATGGCATGAACAAAGGAGATTTCTGAGGACCTCAGAAAAAGAGTTGTTGATGCTCATCAGGCTAGAAAATGTTACAAAACCATCTCTAAAGAGTTTGGACTCCACCAATCCACAGTCCGACATATTGTGTACAAATGGAGGAACTTCAAGACCATTGTTACCCTCCCCAGGAGTGGTCACCCAACAAGGATCACTCCAAGAGCAAGACGTGTAATAGTCTGTGAGGTCACAAAGGAACCCAGGGTAACTTCTAAGCAACTAAAGGTCTCTCTCACATTGGCTAATGTTAATGTTCATGAATCCACCATCAGGAGAACACTAAACAACAATGGTGTGCATTGAAGGGTTGCAAGGAGAAAGTCACTGCTCTCCAAATAGAACATTGCTGCCTGTCTGCAGTTTGTTAATAGTGACATGGACAAGTCAGAAGGCTACTGGAAAAATGTTTTGTGGATGGATGAGACCAAAATATATATATATTTTGGTTTAAATTAGAAGTGTTTTGCTTGGAGAAAGGAAAACACTACATTCCAGTATAAGAACCTTATCAAATCCATGAAACATGCTGGTGGTAGTATAATGGTTTGGGCCCGTTTTGCTGCATCTGAGCCAAGACGACTTGCCATCATTGATGGAACAGTGAATTCTGAATTATACCAGTGAATTATAAAAGAAAATATCAGCACATCTGTCCATGATCTGAATCTCAAGAGAGAGTAGGTTAGGCAGCAAGACAATGGCCCTAAGCACACAAGTCATTCTCGCAAAGAATGGTTAAAGAAGAATAATGTTAATGTTTTGGAACGACCAAGACAAAGTCCTGACCTTAATCTAATAGAAATGTTGTGATGTGCAGGACTGAACAATAGTCACTAGAAATGTTTAGATGCAGTTATTGCTGCACAAGGGGGTCACACCAGATATTGAAAGCAAAGGTTCACATACTTTTGCCACTCACAGATATGTAATATTGGATAATTTTCCTCAATAAATAAATGACCACGTATAATATTTTTGTCTCAACCAAGTATAAATATTTTCATCTCATTTGTTTCATTGGGTTCTCCTTATCTACGTTTAGGATGTTGTTTTAGGTCATATTTATGCAGATATATAGAAAATTCTAAAGGGTTCACAAACTTTCAACCACCACTGTAATTGTGGTTTTTTGTATAAAGCACCTGTATACCACCTTGTGCATGCAGGATGAGATATTCCAACAAAAGTCACGTAGTGATGCATGATGTATTTACAATAAATACCAGCAAGGTGAGAGATTCTGAATGACAATGAATCCTGGTGATAAACCACCCCTGGTGAACTGTTTGTAATAACTGGCCAACATACCAACAATTTCATGAGAAACCTGAAAGGTACTCAGGACCTATTTATAGTATTAAGCATTTGGTTTTAATCTTATGGCTGATCGGTCAATGCATTTCAGTCTGGGGTGCACGTGGTCCAGTCACAGGCTAATAATCCATGTCTGGAGTGCCCACAGTTGTAACAGGCCCAGGGGAATTACTGTCCTACTATAAATAGTGCCAACATACTCAACAGATGCCATTACTGCACATGATGGCCTGAATGAATCTGAATGGCAAGCAAAATAACCCACACATTGGGTGAATAGAGTTGCTAGCATTCTCAATTAATTTAAGCGCTTGACACTGAAACAAGTAAGCTGCTTTGGTGTCTGCCCCATGGCACAGATGAGGCCTACTAGATGCCTATACCAGAAGTCAGTGTTATGAAGGTGGATCTCCTGTAGGCACTGGAAAGTAAAACCAGGGTGTGGTGCCCTCACCTGGGCCATATCCTGAAGTGAGCTGTCAAACAGTTCCCTTACACAGGGTTCACATTTTGCAGATTGGAATGCCTGTTCCAATGGAAAGGCATTTCCTGTGTAAGTTTTCATTTGAGCAACTCATATCTGGGCATATAGCTCCAAATCGCAAGAACACCAGCAGTGCATCTGGCCAACACCAACCTGTTCATGATTCACCAGAACCCTGGTGGTCTGGGTTGCAGTTGAGATGGGGTCTATCTGAATTCTCCCTGAAAGATGTCAATAAAGTCTTTGCACTGTGGCGTAGCAAACTCTGCCATAAGAGGTGCCATGCAAAAGAGTGGTGATTTGAGGTTTTGGGTCGTACCACATCGTTCAGCTCTCTCACAAAGTCCATCTTTAGAGTGACTTTCATAGGTAGCTTTCAGGTGACTGAGGGGCAGAACCAACCCCATCTACAGCTGTTGAAACCAGGGTTGAAAGTGCCAGCTCAACTGGTAGGTCATTATCACCCTCCTCTGATAAGGAACAATACAGCTGACTGGGCTATAAGGAGGGCTGTGTTAAAAAGTACAAGCCTCAGCATTATACGCTCTCAGCACCTGGCTCACTTATGTCTGTGTTGAGTCTAACCTTTCCCATTGTGTTCGTCAGTCATCGGTCGACCTGCACTTTTTTGACTACCAATTGATTTAGATAGATTGTCTTGGGCCAGATTTCACTCCAAAACAAAAAGTGCACGGCGCTAGCATGCCATTCGGAGCAACTTGGAGTTCAGTGTCTTGCCCAAGGACCTTTCAGCATGTGGAGTTATGTGGGCCAGAAATCGAATCACCAACCCTACGATTAGTGGACAACCCGCTATACCACCTGAGCCCTTAGCAATAGACAATGCATAGTTTGTGGAGGAAAAAACACTCAAAAATGCTGATGAAGATACTGACAACAGGAACACAATTAAGCTGTTCCTCCAGTTTTTTTCTCTTTTGTTTACAGGAAGAAATAAGCATTTCCAATTGTTTATTTCAACTATCCATGTTTTATTAATTGAAATTTCATTTCATACAAAAAAAAACAAAAAAAAAAAAACAAAACAAAACAGGCATGTAATGAGAGGTAAGCCAGCAAGATACAGATAAAAATAACAGATCTGAGAAGGTCACTTTTATAAAAACCCCAAACCCAAAAGATTAGCTGTTGCTACTTAGTCATGGATGCATCATTAATGAATTAAAATCCCACTGCACCAGAATGGGTCCGTTACATATCATCAGATAAGATCAAGCTCGCTCTATAGCTCTGTTCTAAACACTGGAATACATGCATACTCGTCTTTAGGATGTCCCAAATGCTAGAATCTGTTACACCAAGATAACTTGATCATTATTCTGTTCAGGTTTCACTTCTGGGACAGCCGTTATAAGGGCAACTCCAAATCAAAAGTGCACTCAATCCAGCAGACTCAGCTATATAACACCTCTCAACATTGTGTTGGTCAGGAAGAAAACGATGCAGTGGCTCCGAGTTACAAACCACAAGTCGTACATAGACATGGACAAAAGACAAAAACACTGCATGCCCAGGACGCACATAAAGAAATCTTATCTACATTTCTCCTGCTGCTCAGGCTCAATACATATTTCACAAAACAAAATATATATATTTTTTTAAAGACATTTCCTGCCATAACATTCGGAAAGAACTGAACTCAACTGGTAGCACTTTGGTTATTGTATACCAGTAAGTTATAGTATATTTTAGTGTTATATGTTTTTGGTCACATTATATGTTTATTTATTTTCTGTTAGTGTTGCCAATGCCGAACATATCGAGTTAAGAAGCTACAGATTCACATAGTGTGAAAGGATTTGCAGAGTGTCTCAGACTATGTAATGGCAGCAATGAAAGAAAAAAAAAAAAAAAAACACCAGTCAAAATGAATGGTATTATACATCAATGAAAATCACGCTTCTGTAATCGCATTTTCATAATTAGATTTGTAAATCTGCAGCCGTTATTGTACTCTCAAAATAGAAAGACAAAAAGTCAGAGCTGAAACACCACAATGTACAAATTGCAGCTCTAACCCAGCAAAACCACATATGCAAAGTTGGAATGCACGCAAATCCATAAAGGTCAAACCCATGAAAAGTGTAAATAATAATAATGATTTTACAATTTTGGATTGCATTAATGTACTTTGGGCAGGAATTCAAATCCATATATTTGCCTCTCCACCCAAAAATGTACAGCATTCCCTTTCTAATACACATCTTTTTTTTTTTGGGTTCTTTACACCAAATCTTCCACCAACCCTTCCAAAATTTACCATCTGTTAGAAGTCCTCGCATCTTCACACACTTGCATGTACGCAATCAATAAAACCCGAAGCCAAGATTGTATCCCAGTTGATCAATTATGTTGCATTTTGGTGCCATCGTGGACTACACTATTGTTAAATGTTAACAGGAACAACAAGGAGAGGAAAACGTGTGACAATGAAGGAAGGATTTTGCTCAGGAATAGGGATACAGCAGGGCTTATTCTTGGGCAAAGAAAAGGGGAATGGATAAAGTAGGAAGAGAGGAGCAAGACCTGAGGATGCCGAAAGCATCGCAGTGAGGCGAAGGAAAACGAAAGGGATACAAATGGAAAGGTGTGCAAAGGAGATCCCTTCTCCTCCAGGGAGTTGGGCAAGGCTGATGGGCAGGGCTTACTGCCGGACTTCAACATAATTGGCTGGGAAAAGTCCGTAAGCCCCCCTGCACACGCCCCTCCACCAGCCCTCGTCAATCATCTCAA